>NW_020664585.1:10497629-10552990 GCF_002925995.2 Terrapene triunguis
GCCCTGGATTGCTGAGTCCCGGTCAGAAGGTAGTGAGACTCTGCTTGAGGACACTAGGCAGTATATGCTATGAAAGGCCTTCATCATCCAGTGACAGAGCTCACTGCAGGATAACAGCCTCAGTCTGCAGGCAAGGGAGAAGTATGGGGTCTTGTCTGTGTCCAGGGCCCTCAGTAAAGAATCCCCTTTATATTCATTACAACCAAGTTCTCTTTCTGCTTTATTAGCTGGGAGCTCGCATTCCCTCCCAAATCACAAAGTTCCAGTGTACTACGGCACAGTTCTCAAAGCGGCCGCAGGTCATGCTCTGGGGGGATGATTTGATGTTTCTGTTCCAGGCTGCCAGCTCGCTAAAATGTGGTTTATCACAGGATGAAACCATCCACGCCACTTGGAGCCTAAGTGGCCTTTGTTAGAAGGGAGCACCAAAAATAAAGCAAAGAGAAAGGAAGCGTCTGAGAAATATTGCTTAGCCCTGGCTTTTCGTCTCTCTCCTTTTTTTTTTTTCCTTTCTCTTTTTGGTCTAAAGTTAGAAAAATAACTAGGGAAAAGTAGCTGTAATGCCAACTTTAATAAGGAAGGAAAGTGCTGACATGGCATCAGAGAGCTCCTTAAAATTCAAAACTTTTCGCTGATCCGCTACACCAAGTGGAGCAGATCATTTGCATAAAGGTGATGGCTAAGCAGGAGCTCTCTTCATCATCTCTCACCTTTTTAGATGCAAGAGATAAAAGGACGTTTCAAAGGGGAAATGTTTTCACGGTGAAAAATGTAAACACTGGAAGGTGGGGGAGGGGAGAGAGAATGATATCACCTGTTCAAACAGACAAAGTCTCCAGCATCTCAACTTCTGTCATGGGCTCAATGAATTATTGTGGACCAGAATCACAGATGGCGGGCGCTAGTCACATTGCTTAAAGCACTTCTGGAAGGTGCTCAGATACCACAGTACAAGAAATTGACTAGAACTTCCCTATCGCTATGCCTATAGGGGGATTAGAAGAGTGGCTGCAGCATGCTTAAACATACCTGACCTTGCCTAGGTGCAGCAGCACAGACGTCCGCACGGGCTCGCCACCTGAGAATAAACCCAGAGTCTGGGGCGGGCTTATCCAGTCCCTGCTGAAGTCCGTGCTGCCCGGGCTTCAATTCTATTGCTAACTCGAGCAAGCTAGGTCAAAGCTAGCCATCCCGAGTACAAACCTATCGGGAATTAGGGTTTGCCGGTGCTGAGCCCGCGACTAGCTAGCTCCCTAGGGAGCACCAGAGGGGACACACAGCTGAATCACACTTGGCTTGCAGCAAAATCACCCGATTGGCCAGACCTCCCAGGCCTGCTCCTGCCCTGCCGCACTCCCCGTGACCCAGATCTGACCCTCGGCTCCAATTCCTGTCTTCGGTTCTAACCCCTGGCTCTGGCACCTGGCCTCTGACCCTGGGCTCCTACTCCTGCTGAAACCACTAGGCATGACTCCTGCTTTAACCACTATGCCTAACCACCCATGCCCCCGGCTCTGACAAAACCTGCCTGAACCTGTACGCAGGGCAGCTAGCACATGCCGCTGCTGCTGCTCCTACTGCTGCAGATACGCTACTATTTTTAGCCCGCTGCCTCGATGAGAGCTAGCCCGAGTATGTCTACATGAGCTGGGAATCACACCCCTAGCTCCTAGTGTAGACATAGCCATGCATATCTTCATGGGGAAGACACTGAATTAACTTAATGTCTGTGCAGAACAATGACCGGAAGACCAGTTTAAACCCATCCAAAAAATAAGATGACTGGGATCTGATTTCCAGCTAATCTGCTGTGATCCAAGGTAGTCCGTTCCTAGGTGACTCGGTCACACTTAGCGGTCCCCTAGTTCCTCCAGTAAGGAACCCACAGTTGGTGTGAATAGCAGTTTTGAGGTTAGGTGCTGGTTAAGCAGGGAGACTCTAGGCTATGCTAAATCCTGGCAGAAATCAGTGCATTTGGGTTTAGATCTGGGTTTGCTCACTGAAGCTGGGAAAACCTTTTTATTTCTTTTTTTTTTTAAAACCATTGTTAGGTGAGAGAAGGAAGGAGGAAGCAATCTCACTTTGCTTACCCTTCCATACTAAGCTGACCCAGGATTTTGTGATGACCAAAGCTGCAGACTACGCACGATTTTAATGGGGCATTTTCAGAGAGCCAGTGTCTTATTCTTATGCAGGTGCAGACGTGTGCCTTGTGAATTGGGTGCCGAGATACCATCTCCCTTTCATCTGCTCTGAGACCCTAGCTCGGGAAACATCACTACCACCCCGTGCTTCCCTGTGTGAGAATGCACTTCAAAAGCAATCCGGGCAGCCCCGAGAAGGATGGCTGCATGAAAGTGAAATAGTCAAAAATATTTTCACTTACAGTTGATAGCTTGGGACTTGCCCCCCCCTTCCCATTGCTAGCGCTGTATTGGGAATATAGGAGCCAAAGATGGAGCATGTGTAAGGGACGGTAAGGATGCTTGGACTTGGTGAAAAGACCTTTTTTATTTTTTTTCCTCAATGCAAGTCAAAAAGCCCTGCCACTCTGGTTGACGCATACCCAGTAATAAATATTAACCTGCATCAATTATTAATAACAGCTTGGTAGGTACGGTAGGCGCTTCCTTAAGATGCGAGGCTAGATACATTCGTTTAGCCATTTGTTCCTAGCAGGCCTATGCGGCTCTACAACAGCATTGCAAGGAAAGCTGGAGGTTGGACATCAGCCCAGAAGCATTTACAAATTGAGGATTTGCTGCTATTGTTGTTGTTTTTCCCTGATAGACACATTTGTTCGGTTCCCGACAGTGTTTGGCTTCTGCTCCTATTAAATCATAGCTCTAGGTCCGGTACACCTGGGTCAGCCTGAAGGTGAACATTTTATCGCAAACCTTTGAGCCGCATACAGATGTCCCTCACTGTGAGTATATCACAAGGGATCTACTGTCCCGAAGCAGAATATACCTATGCAAGCCACCTGCTAGAAAGAGAGAGAGAAGGCGGGGGAGAGAAGGGGGGAGGCATCAGATATCACCACCCCCTGCTAGCCCAGAGATATCAGAGTGGGAGTTATTGCTGCACCAAGCTGCCTAAATCCCCCTAAGGTTCCTCGCCGCAGCACGGGGGCCAGTCACTGCTGAAGGCCTCTCGCTCCCTGCAAGGGAATCTTCCATTCCACACTTACACCTTTGACCTCCCCCCTCCCGCCCCCAATGCCTTGCGATGCTTGCAACCGCGTTAGCAACATACAGTGCTGGTCTGCCTCCCCACGGGAGCCCCCTTGGGCCTGTGGCAGCAGAACAATGTGTAAAGTTGGGGGGGTCATGTGCTCTAGGGGGGTGATTTCTAAAGCACACTAATGAGTTGCACATTAATGGGTCCATGTAGACCCTGCTGGTGCACACTTAAGGTCCCCTTGTCCGCTTTACTGTAGAACTGCTTCAAACAGCACTAAGTTTAAATGCCCCAGCAGGGTCTACATGGACTAATAAATGCTCAATACATTAGTATTATACTCCTGTAAAGCACATTGCCTCCACACATAGACAAGCCCTGAGGCTCACAGCACCCCAACAAGTGCGTAAATATTGCCATCCCCATTCTGAGGATGGGGGAAACAGAGTTAAAGTGACTTGCCTGAGACCACACAGGGCATCAGAGATTAGAACCCAGACGAGAGCCATGATTAGAAACAAGGACTTCTTTGCTCCCAGTTTTTTGTTCAGAACAATAGACAATAGACCAATGATCTATTTACTTGCAGTATATTATTCAGTAGCTATGTTCTCTGTGTGCTGTATAGAACTCCAGGCAGAATGGGTGCTGGGCAAACAAAGATGACAAAGCTGGAACTGAAGCTGTGTAGAAGCCTATCTGTAATTGTAGTTGTTTTCTTTAATAAATCCTCCTTTTTATGATGGATTGTGATTCCTGATGTCATAACTCTATACAGAGGGTATAAAGTGTCACTGTTAACAGCACCATGAAAATCAAGAGTAACCATCTGGAACAAAGATCTGTATAGCTTACATGTGAATCATATATAAGTAGCACATATGTCATTGCAGCACATGTGAGATATATGAGATAATATATAGCTCATATACAAACTACTATGAAAATGTAATCTCTTTTGTAAATTACAGGCCACACTCATATGTAACATATATTAAAACAGGACACACTGTCCATCTATGTGAAAAAAGGGAACATTTCCCACCTTATGTCCGTTAAACATAACTTGGATAACATGAGGAAAAAAGGCTAAACAAACAGATGGGTCCTGTAGTGTACTAGATAGTATTGCATCCAGTGAGTAGAACTCACTTACAATCGTTCAAGATGGTTGTGGTGTATCATTTCATTAAACTGTGCTCAGATTATGTTCTCTGAGGTCTTCCCTTGAAATATTTCTCCTGACTACTATACCAGAAAATGAGCAGTGCCTACAATACCAGAGGATACAGATTGGACATGTGCTGTATAACTAGGAACAGTTTAGCATATCTAGCCCTTATGTTTATCCATGGTCATAGAGGGCACCCATCCATTTGATTAGCTTGGGGACTTGAGCTATTCCATGTGATAAGCATCATTTGAATAAAGTGGTATGGGGAAAGACAAAATCAAAGAGAGCAGATGATGGTATAAATAGATGTTCAGGTGGGAGGGCCATTACCGGTGCTAATGACATTCATTACAGAAGATGAAATAGGTTTCTGAAGGGGAGGGCGAAAGCATGTGAATTGAAGATATCTGTTGGGTTTACTTGTAATTTCTGCAGACAAGCCAGCTCATTTAGTAATGCAACAGCTCCCATTGCTAGCCACTTAATGTATGATTAATGTGCCGCAAGATTTCCCCAGACGTTTATGACACCTTTAGGAATAGATTTGACAATGACTTTATCACACCGAGCCACTTCATACTATCTGCATCCCTCTTAATGATTTATATATTCTGGAGGGATTCTATTCCATCCCACTAGTACTCAGTAAGGTAATAAATGAGAAAACTCAATGGTCTGTAAATTACAACATTGACTAAAGAAGTGATTACTGGTATAACTCTTACATGACTATGCTAATGCTTGCTTATATTTCAGGACAGTATTTACATGTTAATGATAAATCTACTGCAGTGTTTAGAATTACTTTATGGCTTTAATCAAAATGTAAACATTTATAAACAGATAATGTTTATTGCAGAGGAAATGAATGTGTTGTTGTTTCCATTCTCCGTATGAAATCCACTCCAGAGCCAGCTTCATCCTCGGAATGATGTGTGACACTAAACAGTGTCACATCAGACTGAAGGGGAAAACTCTGGTCGGGGTAGAGTTTATATTTGCTGCCTGCATCCAACTAGTCCAGTTTGGGGTGGTTAGCTTTCTTTTGGCCATGCGGTGAAGGAGTCTCTCTCATTATAAATTCCATAGAGATGTGATCAGCTAGTGGCTCATTGAATAACAAACAGAAAACCCAGCCAGCAGCTTCAGAAATCGTATCCAGTCTTTAGGCATCTCTAGCATAATTATGCCTCCTGAGCTGGTGGAGGATTTTTGTGTTCAGCTGGTTCCATTGTAAAACGCCATCATTAACATGCGTAAGGAGAAGGGAGCCTTTTTTGTTTGTTTTTGTTTTTCAGATGCCAGGTTTCCACTTTGAGCCTGCTTTGTCGCAGCGATTACCTTCTTTTCTCTCTCTCTCTTTTCCTCCCTACCTTCCTCTCCTTTAGGTTTCTGACAGATGTGACTATGTGTTTGTCAATGGCAAAGAAATGAAAGGCCAGGTGGATGCGGTCGTGAATTTCACATACCAATATCTGAGTGCCCCTCTGCAAATCACAGTCTGGGTTCCACGCCTGCCTCTTCAGATTGATATTTCGGACACGGAGCTAAGCCAAATAAAAGGCTGGAGAGTCCCCATTGTCTCCAATAAGAGGTGGGTTTAGTCGCTTAATTTATATCAGGCATTTTCTTGCAATGAATGGAGCTAATTTTAAGCCCAGGAAGAACAGCTCACGGTACAGAGGTTGCATCTGGATCCCAGCTTCCCCCCAGGGTAGTCAGTGGTTTTCAATGGTGTATGTGGTCCGAAGTCATTTACTCACCTAGATGGTCCAGTGGCAGAGTTCGGATTTGAATCCAACCCATAGTTCAAGGGAGACTGGAAGTGGGATTTGGTTCTGACCCGTCTCTGCATTCTGGTATTTCAGTGGAGATCTTCAAAGATAAGACACCAATATCATACACCTATCACGATCGCCTGTGTAATGCCAAGAATCAGCAACGACACTTAAGGGCGTGTACCTGTGTGCTATAGCATGCAATAATGACTGTCGGGCTCCATATGCTCTTTCAATTGCTCTGATCAAGTCTGCTCAGTTGATCGTTTTTCTGCTCTTAATTGATTTTATTCCAGGAAGTGTTTTCCTTGCTTAGCACTTTGCTCTTAGTTTTCGCTGCAGGGAAAGAGACTATGAAGGAGTTTTGTCCTCAAATCTTTTTTTTTTTATGCTTCCTTTTTCTTTTTTTCAAGACCCACAAGGGACAGTGATGATGAGGATGAAGATGAGCGGAAGGGAAGAGGCTGTGCGCTCCAGTACCAGCATGCCATGGTGCGAGTCCTTACTCAGTTTGTCGCGGAGGACTCTAGCCCTTGGAGTCAGCTGAACTACTTGCTGGGTTCTGACTGGCAGTTTGACATTACAGACCTGGTGATGGATTTTATGAAGTTGGAGGAGCCTCACATTGCCAGGCTACAAGAAGGAAGGATTTTGATTGGACAAGAAGTGGGAATGACAACAATCCAGGTACATACACTGAACTGTTCTGGGTTCTACCATTCCTGCATTAACACCTACATGATCCTGGAAGAGCCAGCAGAGTGTTCTGCTAAAACAGCACTGCTTTGGAATGTAATAATCTGTTGTAGCAAGGCTGTGGCCTCCTAGAATTTCACACACATACATTCCATCTCCATTCAGTTCGAACAAATAAAGCAAAAGCCCCCGCCATTGTAGTGAGACTGATCAAAACCTGTACTTCAGCCACCCTTACTGGACAGCTCTTGCACCTGTGAAGATCTTAGTAAACATCCTGCTTTCCCACACAGCATGAGGCTCCCCCTACAGTTCAACTAGCGGAACTGCTGCTTGGAGACAGCGGGCCTGATTTTCAGAGATACCGAGCACCCATAACTCTAATGGGTGTCAACTGGAGTGGAGGGTGTTCAGTGCCTGTGAAAGTTACTCTTAGGGCCAAATTTTTAGCTGGTGTAAACTGAAGACCATAGTGCTATGCTGATTTCCACTGGCTGAGGATTTGGCCCTCAATGTCCTGTTTGGAGTCTCAGCAGAGTTTAGTGCACAAACTGCAAATGTAGCCACAGACTGTGGGTGGGAGAGACTGTGTGTGTTTGAGTAGCTTGTAGAACGTTTGGAGGTGGATAGGGAGTAGCCATTTGCATCAAAGGGAACAATTTCCCACTTGAGAATGGGCTGCATGATCCATTAGAAACGTCAGGGACAGAGAAATGGAAAAATGAAGGACAAATCCTGGAAGGTGCTGAGAGCCTCCAGCACCCTTTGAAGCCATTGAGAGTTGAGGAGGCTCAGCCCCTTGCAGGATCAGGACCAAAATTAGGAGGGAAAGGTTGTATTATTTCCAGGCTTATGCGAAAGTAGTGGAAATAATGGGAGTAAAATAAGATAGCTCCCAAAGAGGTATTTGATACAGTGGCTTTGAGCTGTAATCTCTTCGTCGGATGGGTTCTCTTTGCTTCCTGCATGAAACCAGTCTGTCCCCTCCAGGTACTCCTGCAGCCAGTTTCTGTGCCCGAAGCCAGGCTTTTGGGGCAGGAGCAGATGAAGTGGTGAGAAGGGTCACTGCAGTTGTTTAACCCTTTCCTGACGCTGTTCCCTTTCTGTTTCTCCAAAGGTTTTTTCTCCTCTGTCGGACTCCATTCTGGCAGAGAAGACGGTGACGGTGCTAGATGACAAAGTGACCATAACAGACCTCGGGGTGCAGATGGTGGCTGGGCTGTCGCTCTTCCTTCAGCCAAGCCCGGCAAATAACCGAGCTATTGTGGCTACCACCATTGCTCAGGAGCTGCTTCATACCCCTAAGCAGGTAGTGTGCACTCCGGTTCTCCTTGCTGCTGGCATGTTGGGTGGGGCCGTGGGTCATCCCTGCAGAGCTCTGATGAAGTTGCCTCCCCCTTAGCAATTTTTTAGGGGAAAACAGCATAGACTTTAAGTTATGGGTATAACACAGTTTTATAGCCATACCTCTCCAGCAGAGGGCACCCTGACGGTGGCTTCTTTTTTCTTCCCGCCTGCAAATTTGGGCTTAGCCCTTTGGAAAAGTTCCAAACCCAAACGTTCCGACTTGCACGTTGTCTATCTTTTCAAAGGCTCCCGTGAAAAACCGTGACCTTTGCAGCTCTCCTAAGCCTTTCTTACACTTGTTTCACAGGCCATCCATGCTCTCTGTTTGCCAGGAGCAATGCCCTTGATCTCCATGTCAGAGAGCGGGGGAGCCCCGTGCTTCAGGGTGATTTAATATTTGGGAGCGCCATAAAACAGCCATGGGAGAAAGACGAGCTCGTTCATTTTCCTGTTGGCGCAACAGCAGGCAGCCTGGCTCCCCTCTCTTCTTTTATTCTTCAGGCTGACTCAGATGGGTTAGTTGTTCAGCTCATTAGGGGACACCGGTGTGTCGATCCTGCTTAATTCAAAGCCGGCACGTTTTCAGACCAGCCGAGGGAAGGGTCTCAAGCGGTGAATTTCAGGTCACATAATCTGTACGGATACGAGGAGCGGAAAACAGCACCAAATCGAGGCAAATAGTTGCCATAGAATAGATTAAAAACACGGGGGTCAGCAGCAATGGAAGTGACAAGGGCCTGTTCAATCCTGATTTCACTCAGCGGAGTAGAATACGCTTATTCAGGGCTGTATAATGCCATCTGCAGCCACTGCTCTCACAAAACCTCTGTTTCATGCCTCGTAAATAGGGAAGAGCTCGGTTCAGGTTTTATGGCCCATTTTCACGCTGATCACTAGCTCATTTTCTGGAACGCAAGAATAATGTTGATTGTTTTATAACTCGGTAGTTAGTGGCAGGATGACATCCCAGCTCGGAGAAGGAAGTGCTGCCCATCTGTTTAATTTACTGCATCCTGTAATCATCTGAGTCTTATGTAATTAACCCATTTGTGCCCTTCTTCGGGGCTTCCTTTTGGAAACCGCTCTTCTCGACAGATGCCGAGTCGGAAATTGAAGAAGCCAAAGCTAGAAACAAATCAAACCTAGTTAGAGGGCGTAGGGCAGGGTGGGATTTTTCTCCTGCAGCTTGGCTGGGAGTGTCACATGCCGGCTTGAGAATAAAACAGCCTGTGGGGCAGCAGGGGTTGCATATCTCAATGCAGTGTGCAAAGATATTTACCAGCGTGAGTTTATGAGCATGGGAAGGCTCTGACCAATGCCTCCTGAATATTGGTCAGCTGAACAGTGTGTTCATGTTGCTGTACTGCTGTACGCTCCTCCTCTTCCCCGCTCTGCGGTGTAGCCCCACTGTATTCTGCTGTGGGAGTGCACCCATCAAGAAGCAAGAGGCTGCCACGCACCCTTCCCTTAACGAGGACTGGCTGCTCCACCCCCCATCTCCCACAGTCGCTCACACCTCCCCAGCCTGGAAGCATAGAAGCTGCTAATTCCCTTCCAGCCCTCATTGCTACTAGCAGGAAGGAGCAAGGAAAGAGAGGCCAGAGAGTTCTCAGACCAGGGCCTGGAAAGCCCCAGGTAACCTGGTTGCAAGTAACAACCTGGGTTAGTGGCTGCCTTTCCTATCCCTCCCACTCCCTACTGTCCTGCTCTCTGGGCTTCCACCTGCTGCTGCTGTAAACCCAGCTGCCTTTTCCATGCAGTTCCCCATCTGCTGCTTCTGTTTTTGTCCATGCAGCCCCTCCAAGCTGGAGGGCGTGTGCATGCCTCTGCCTTTTCTTCCCGTCCCCACCCCCACCTCCCGAGCTAAGGGTGAGGAGGCAGAGTGTTTTATATGCTTCCAAGCCGCGTGCCTCCCTCAGTGCTCCCCCGTTGGGCTGAACCGTGAAGTTCATGCACTCGAGTTCTCCCCTGCTGCCTGATCACCAGCAGCTCCTCTGCTGCCCAACACAGCCTGCCCTTTGCAGCGGCTCTGAGAGCATTCTGTACCCGCACAGCCATGGTGTGAGGGTAGCCACTGAGTCCTTGCTGCAGAGGGCTGAGCTGATTCCATTGAATTTTCCCCTTGCTCTTAATGAGAATCACTGAATGGTCCCTCTCTTGCCAGAAGACTGGCCCTAGAGGTACAGGTTTCTGAATTGCTAGCACAGTTGGCCATTATTCCCCTCCCGCAATGGAAAGGGTTTGATGTAGGACTGGCCGGAAAACAAGAATTCCGTTTCATGAAAAATTTCAACCTTTTGACATTTGTTTTCGTTCCTTAGCAGGACAAACCTGAGGCCTTTCAAAATTTTTCATGAAAGAACATGACAGACTCCAGAGTAACCGATAGCGCAGTGGTTAGGGTGGTCACCTGGGATGTAGGAGCTCTGGGTTCAGGTCCCTATTCTGCCTGAGTCAGAGCAGGACTAGAACCTGGGTCTCCCATGTGAATGGCTTTAACCCGCTGGCTGTAGAATCAATTTCTCCTGTTGAAGCTGTTCCACTTTTTTTATGAATAATTAAATATTCATTGGACCAGAAGGTGAGACTAACAGGAAAGCCTTCACCTGGGGTGTGGAAGGTCCAGGTCCAGGTCCCTCCTCCAACTCGGGCAGAGTAGGGACTTGAACTAAGGTCTACATCCCAGCTGAGTGCCCTAACCACTGGGCTCTTGCTTGTTCTGGGGGCTCTGGTTCTCTTTCCTTTCGACCTGAAATTCCACCATGAACCAGAGAAATTTTCATCAAAACTCTCACATTTCTGCAAAAGGTTTTAGTTTCAATGAATCGACATTTTCCAACCAAAAAACTGTTTTAATTGAAAAATTCCCGACCAGCTCTAGTTTGAGGCTTCTAATCCAGCAATTTTCTCCTCCATAAGAAGAATTGAGAGTTTCATCCAGCCTATGGTCAGGGCCAGCACTTCCATTAGGCAACCCTAGGCAGTCGCCTAGGGCAGCAGGATTTGGGGGGTGGCATTTTGCTGCCCTCGGCGGAAATTTGGCGGCGGGGGTCCTTCTGCTCCGGGTCTTCTGCGGAAATTAGGTGGCGGGTCCTTCACTCACTCCGGGACCCGCCGCCAAAGTGCCCCGAAGACGCGGAGCGGAAGGACCCCCACCGCCGAATGCTCAGAGGAGGAGCGCTGCCGCCTAAGGCGGCAAAAACCCTGGCACCGCTCCTGCCTATGGTGACTTTATTTAATGGGTCACTGCTGAGGCCGATAAGCCAGACCTTAAACCCCACCTTTATGATCCATTCATCTGTTCTCATTGTCCTGATAAAAACTCCACCTCCAAATCTTTACTCTGTTCTTACTCAGTCCTTGCTTGGAGTAACATTAAGTTTCTATCAGTTTTCTGTGGTGCCTTTTAAGATCTGATTCTGCTCCCACTGAAGACAATGTACAACTCCCACTGACCTCAGTGGGACTAGGATTGGGCGTGTCTCCTGTATGAGGTGTCAGACAGGATTTGCTGAATACATTCTGATTTTTTTCCTTTTACTTTGTTCGTGGGAGTTCAGCTTCTGGCTCTGTAACACAGTCGCCCAGCAGTCCCAGTATTTGCAAATGCGTTCGATGTCCTAACACAGCCAAAGAGCAGCACAAGAAACCAGTGGCACTCTGGACATTATTTGCAAAGGATTCATTTCATTTATTTGTCTTTTTCTTTTTTCTTTTGAGTTAGAACAGTAAAAAGGACCCAGGCACAGGCTTTGAGCCCCCAGCAAACCAAATACTCAGACCAGTCATTCCACCCCTTCTACCAGGCACCAGAATGTCATCAGATACAAACACCCCCTCGCATCAGTCTGTGCCGCCATCCAGCGACCGCTCTTCATAGGCCAGGTGGAACAAATCGATCCTGTAGCATGCCCTGAAAGTCAGCCAATCTGGGCCTTTTCGGACCCGGGACAAGAGGACATTTCCAGAGCTCCATGGCCCTTATGGAGAACTCTGTAATGTAGTGAGGGGAATCCAGCATCAGTGCCTACAATGCTACAGATGTGTTCAGTGGATGATCATAGGCCATTTAGGGCTTTATAGGTCAAAACCACCATCATAAAATCTGCCTGACAGTTCACAGACAGCCAATGTCCCAGAGTGCCGGTGTCGTCATATGCTATACACCTCTACCCCGATATAACGCTGTCCTCGGGAGCCAAAAAATCTTACCGCGTTATAGGTGAAACCGCATTATATCAAACTTGCTCTGATCCACTGGAGCGTGCAGCCCCGCCCCCCCCCGGAGCGCTGCTTTACCGCGTTATATCCAAATTCGTGTTATATCGGGTCGTGTTCTATCGGGGTAGAGGTGTATGTATATGACATGCCACTCACCAGCCAGCTCTGGCTTCTGAATCCAAGTTACCTTTTGGTGTTTGAACGTTCAGAGCTGGTCAGTTCAGCTGGGTGGGATATACACATTGAGAACCAAATACCTATATTTGTGATCAGACTGTGCAGAAGAGATTTGAAGCTTTGCAAATTTGCAGTTATGAAAGGTTGGAGGTATGGCCAGGGCCGACAAGAGTTGGAGGGGAAACCGGTACAAATTACTGGGGCCCGGCGGTCTGGAAGGGGGCCCGACTTCCCCGGCTTCCCACCCTCTCGTCGGCTCTGTTTAGCCAGTCCGCCCTTGCTGGGGGCCCGAAAAAATTCCGGGCCCGGCTTCCCCCCCGCTCTCATCAGCCCTGTTTAGCCAGTCCACCCTTGTTGGGAAGGCCGAAAAAAAATTTTCACTGGGGCCTGAACCCGCTCTCGGCGGCCCTGGGTATGGCTGAATGGAATCAAGGCCTTAGGCTCCATGACAGATTTGTGAACTGTAAGGGACATATTTTCCCCCTACTGTTCCACCGGCTCTAACTATAACATGAAGAAAACAGGGGAGATAAAGTCATTTACAAAAGGGAAAATACTGGTTGGCTTTATAATTCAGGCAAATTTATCAGATGGCATCTCCAGACTGATCAGCAGCTACGAGGAAGCAGAGGTGTGATTGCACACTGAGATAGGTGGTAGTGCTGAAGAGGTCAAAGCATGCTAGTCTGGCTAGGGTGGAAGAGGAGATTAGAGAAGTACATGAAGAAAAACATGACCAAAAAGTGTCTTGGTGAGTGTGGCGGTGCTTCACGTACATAGGGAACCAGCACGTCGTTTGGAAATCAACAGCTGCTGTGGGAAGCAAATTCTTCATCGCTTCTGAATCGGGTTCGAAGTGATCAGATGTATGGTATCTGACTCACCTCCAATCTCTCTAGTCACCGTATAAATAATCCCATCTTCTGAGGGATGTTGACAATAACGGGAATTTGTAGTTTGTTTGTTTATAAAGAGCACAACTGAAAGAAAGGGGGACGAAAACTGGTAACCCCACAAGCTATTTGTTTATGCTTATTAATTAATGAACACAGGGATTTGTCACCTTCGGCATCCGACAGGGCAGCAGCTTTGCTGATAATAAGGTTTCAATCCATCTTCATCTGTTGATAGTAATTGGAGGCCCTTGTCAGAGATTTGGAGGGGATTTATTGATGCGGTACATAGGATTTGCAGAAACAGCTCTTTGAAGGACATGGCACTAAATCATTTCTATTTTTTTAAGCCTTTCAGAATTTCTAATCATTTGGGAAATTTGCTTCCTTCCCTTGCATTCAGCTTGCCTTTAAGTGAAAGAGTCAAGAAGAGGATTTTGTGCCAAATTGCTTATTTGAGCAGATGAAATGTATTTTGGCAGGATTGGGGGAATTCTCTTTTTTTTTTTTCCTTATAATTCAGATTCGCCGCTGTCCACGTGTGACAGTTTTCTATTTAATTGGCTCTTTATAGAGAGGATCCCTTAAAATGTAAAAATTCGGTGCAGATTGAAAAGAATAGCAGGGAGTCTTGGTTAATTGGAGTAAATCATATTTGTGGTCTTAAACCTCAAATGGCTGCCCATTTACTCTTCTTCCCAAACACCAGGCTTGTGCTTTTGTGGGGACAGAGAAAGCCAGTAGCTCCTACCACGACGCTTCCCACTGTGAGACCTTGTTGTCAGTAGCTTACAACTTTACCAAACTTTAACAGCTTGAGCTGAAGTTTCCCATGCTGGGTGCCTGCCTCAGGCTGATTTTTTTTATATACAGCCAAAACAGCTCAGCCATTTCTGAGAAAGAGGCTAGCGAAATCCACATTGTTTTGCTCATCCTAAAAACTTCTGGTGACCTTTTCTTTAAAACGCTCCGCCACCCCACGCTTTGGAGCAGGGACTTTCCGTAAGAAGGGTGGCCTTTGTGTCAGAAGTCTGTTGCCTCCCACATGAAAATCTGTCCCCGTTTGGCCAAGTTTTAAGATCACAGTTCACACATGCTCAGTGAAGACTTTGTAGATTTTAGCAGCCAACTTCCCTGAAGATTCCATCCAGACTGGGCATGCTGTAGGGCAGGGCTGAGCAAGATGTTCTCTGCAATTGCAGCTGAGGACGCTGCTCTGGGTTGTGCTGGGTCCAGGCCCCTGAACTGAGAGTGGGGAGCCTATCGCTCCTGTGCTCTCAGTGCCCCCCCCCACTCCCAGGCTTAGGCAATGTTGAGGAAGAAGCTGCCTGATTTGAATGCAGAGGGGGCAAAAGCCAGGGAGCTGAGGAGAGAAGTAGGTTGGGACCAGGAACTAGGGGGGCTGCGACTAGACCCGGGGAGAGGGAGAGGAAAACTGGGACTGTCCAGGCAAGGGAACTGGAACTGGAAGCTAGAGAGAGAGAGGTCAGGGATGGGACTCTGACCCGTAAGTGGTGGGGAAACTGAGATAGGATGAGGAGTGAGGTGGAGACTGGGACTGGCTGGCCAAGGAGAGTGGGGTGGCGGGCAGGAGGTGAGGGAGAAAAGAGACAGATCTGACCAGGAGCCAGGTGCTGAGGGAGTACTGGTACTGGCTGAGTAAAGAGATTGGGAAAAGGAGCTGGTGGGGGGATTGGCCCAGGGAGGAAAATGGGGACGGGGAATGTGAAGGGGACCAGAGGCTAGAGTCGGGGAGAGAGACAGATCAAGTGAGGAGCTGGGAAAGGGGGGAACAGAGAATGGCGGGGCAAGGAGCCTGGAACTGGTGAAGTGAAGGAGACTGTCTGTAGTACCCCTGCCTCACCTGTTGCAGAAGTGGGAAGGTGTGTAGCGAATGGGGCAGGAGATTGCAGGATGAGAAAGGATGGTCTCATGATCAAGGCAGTTGAATGCTGCCCGGCAGAACTGGATTTTATCCCAGCCTCCGCTACAGAGGGCCAGATTTTTAAAGGTGTTTAGGCACCTAACTCCCACTGATTCCCATTGACAAAGTTCAGAGCCGAATCCAGCTCTCCTGAGTCCCACTCTAATGTCTTAACCACAAAACACCCCTCCCACTTTTTTGTCATTCTGTCTCTACTGTCCTCTCTGGTTCCAAAAAAGGAGCCATTGAGAGATGATCTCAGTGCCATTTGGGTTCCTGCTGCAGTTTTCTCTAGTACGTTTCTCACTAAAGATGGTCATTTTGCCTTTCATATGACTCAATGCAAAAAAAGCGGGGGGAAAACCACTGTTTGTTCCAGATGTAATGGAGAAGCAAAATATCAAGTGTGCCAGATCACCCAAAGACGAATGGAGATGGGTTCCCCCCCCCCCCCCCCCCACCCCCCCGATCCCCTGGAAAACACGGCCTTCTTTTCCCCCACTGGGTTTGCTACTGCTAGAACTTTCCCAAAAGTTAACTTTACCACAGTGACAAAAGCCTACCGTGACCATGCTGCAGATGGGGGTTTGATTACAGCACATATTGACCTACCAATGCTAGCCTTGATCTAGTTAGCGCGAGTACCAATAGCAGTGAAGCCATGACAGCACGGGCTAGCCACCCAAGTATGTACCCAGGGTCCCAGGCAGGCTGGAACAGCCCATGCTGAAGTCTGTGGTGCTGCAGACTCGCTGCTATTGTTACTCGTGGCTACATTAAAATTAGCCTGGGTGTCTACACATGCTGCAGTCCCTCTCCCCACCCCCCAGTGGCAGTGTAGATGTACCTAAAAGTGATGCTCTGCAGTTTTGCACTAATTTATTCAACCATCTCAGGTTTGTTTCATGAAAGATCCGTTGTTTTAATGTCCCTTCCGCCCTCGCACTTTTCAGCATTGCTACAGCTTCAGAGTTACCCTGGCTCTATTTCATCACTGTGTGCAAAGCATGTCTGAATCACCAAGTACTTTGCCCTCTTTCCTGTTGTGCCACAATATATTTTTCCCTTGTTTGGTCCCCAAAGAGCTTTCTGATAGCACTTGGAAAATTAAATATTCAGTGCATTCCAACCTTCTGCACAGCTAAATGCCCCTTGCTGTTTTCATTGAAAAGCTTTAAATTTAAGTAGAAGGGTAGCAATTCCCTTTGTTTATAACCATAGTGTAACAAATTGTAACCAATTGAAAACAATATTGGGTTGTAAATTTGTATTATGATTGGACATTAAAAGGGTGGCGATGCTTTTCCCCATGGTGATTTTCAGCCCAATTGTTTTGATGTACCTGCGTGTAAAGTTATTAAGGACATTTGCAGTGTAAGTCTTGGGAAGAATAGAATTTCACTTTCATGTGTAGCTGCATTTCAGCAGTCTGCCTGCACGTATGCTAACTAAACAAACTAGACATAGAGCAAATGAAAAAATAAAGAAATCTCCTGCAAAGAAAGCTACTGAGACGTGGAGAAGTAAATATCTATATCATCAGGATGAGACTCAAATAGAAAACAACTTCGCCTCTTGACCTCTAGCATTCTGTTTGCTTCTAATGGTGACTTCTAATGGTACTACCTGCAGGGAGCAAACACAGTCCAATTAAATCCAAACCATTTGTATATCGTTATCATGGAGATCACAGCAGAACCCCCACATCCTGCCTTGGCTGACATGGAAATGTAATGGGGTTTACAATTATTTTCAAGGGGAAAGTGTGTTTAGCTAAAAACAAACAGTTCTCATGCAAAGTAACAACTGTTTTGCAAGTCTTTTGTTTCCTTTCAGGTGACCCATTTTCAAGACATTGTGGCATCTCTCCTCTTCCCTGCTGCAATATTTATGCCCTGTTTAATTTGACTGCTCCGTGTGACATATTTGCATGGGGAACAACAGGAAAATAAGTGTTCTGTCAAGTGCTTCCAGTACTTTTTCTGTTTTGTCTCTTCCAGTTTTCATGCGACAGGAATGGGTGGTTTTTTTTAATGGGTGTGTTGTTATTACGATCTCCCCGTATCAATTATTTCACATTTCCATTTGCAAAACCTTTCCATGAAAGACACCGCTGGGCTCTTTAATGAAAAATGTGACCAATTTTCTGCCCCATCGGTCAAGACTCAGCTTGTTTTCAGTGTAGTACGGAGCCAGTGCCTCCTGCTTCGTTCAGCTGCATTTCAGAGCTGGGAAGATTGATGAGTTGCAATCAGCTGAGCTGTTTTATTTAAGGCCCTGTCTTTAACCATTTCCCTCTTCTTTTAGGAAGCCATAGTAAGCATCTGGATCCAGTTCAGTGACAACTCAGTTACTCCATTAGACATTTATGACCCCAAGGACTTCTCCCTTTCTGCCATGTCGCTGGACAAATCCGTTGTCTCAACCCATCAGAGCACTGCCTGGAAATGGCCGGTCGTGGCAGCAGAAGGTGAAGGGCAGGGCACATTGATCAAAGTAGACATGATGATCTCTGAAGCCTGCCAGAAGTCCAAGAGGAAAAGCATCTTGGCCACAGGCAACAGCAACATCAAAGTGAAGTTCGGCCAAAATGATGCCAACTCCAACACCGGCGGAGATTATGATGCCGATGAGATTGAAAACCACGCAAGCGACCGGCGGCAAAAGGTGTCAGATCAAGAGCGGTACGGGCAGGATGGGCGATACTATGGGAGCTCTTCGGCGGAGCGAGAGGAAAGTACCGTCAGAAAAGTCAGCACCACTGCAAAGTCAATGCTCAAAAACAAAGTCATGAAAAACAATAGGCTGGATGGAGGCAAACTCTCGGATGATGGCCAGCTGCAGAACATTCCCATAGATTTCACCAACTTCCCTGCTCAAGTAGACCTCCCGAAAAGCAATGAGGGCATGGAGGAGAATGACCTAGTGCAGACGCCCAGAGGCCTTAGTGATTTGGAAATTGGGATGTACGCTCTGCTGGGGGTCTTCTGCCTGGCAATTCTTGTCTTCCTAATAAACTGTGCAACGTTTGCATTGAAATACCGGCACAAGCAGGTTCCAGTGGAAGGGCAAGCCACCATGACCCACTCCCACGACTGGGTCTGGCTCGGAAATGAGGCGGAGCTGCTGGAGAACACAGCCGACGTGTCACCTCAGCAGGACGAGCACACCACTATTATAGACCGAGGGATGGGCCATGAGGAAAGCAACCACCTCCTCAACGGTGGCACTCAGAAGAACATCCAGAGCCAGATCCATAGGTCTGCTGACTCGGGGGGGAAGCCAGGGAAAGAGCAGAAAACGGAACCTTTGCATTCCCCCACATCCAAACGAAAGCGGGTAAAATTCACAACCTTCACCACCATCCCACCCGATGATGGTTGTCCCACCGTCAACTCTATCCTAAGTAGCAATGATGACGATATTAAATGGGTGTGCCAGGATATGGACCTCGGGGACTCCAAAGAGATAAAAAACTACATGGAGAAGTTCAAAGACAAAGTGTAGCTCCTGTCTGGTTTTCTGGGTTTAACCACACCTTGATGCCTTCAGTTCTACAGTATATATTGGGAGGCACTGAAAAGGGGAGAAGGAGGGGATCAGTAGGGGGAAAAAATCAACAACAAGAAGAAGGCAGTTTCTGTAATCAGGGAAAGAAATTTGTCAAACTGTCCATGGCTTTGGGTTTGTTCGTTTGTTTGTTTTTCTCCAACAGCTGCTCGTGGATTTGGGCAGTCAATGGAATGCAAATCGCAGAAGGGAGTAAGGAAACAGATTAACCAATACGATGAACTGGGCACGGTGAGGTTGTGAAAATTTATCTGATGGGTCAAAATAATAACAACAATATTACAGACAAGGTACCAAAAAATTTTGTTTAAAAAAAAAAAAAGTGAGAGAAAGTTAGTTAATAGAAAAGACAGAGAAACAGTCACTTTTTAATGCTTGTAACAATATGAAAGTATGACCCAGGAAGAGACAGTTTAGAGTGTTACCCAAGCAGTTGCTTTCTGTTCCCTCATCTGAAGGGAAAACATGTCCCTGGCATTAAATATGGAGCAGAAAGAGATTATCTGATATATTTTTATTTTTCCGTCTATTTTCCACCCCTTGTCGCTTTCTTTAAAATGAGTCTAAAAAAAAAATCCAGTAGGTTCTTTATGGACCAGGAAATAATAGTTTTTCTTAATTAGCTAATAATAATCTTCCTTGTCATTTGAAGAACTCAGAGGACGAGCAAAAACTAATAATTCCAGCATGGCGTCTCTTCTGAAACCACGAGTCTCGGCTGTTTTGTGCTAGCTAGAAACTTGTTCTGTTTGGAGGAAGATTTAATTTTGCTTTTGGGTGTGGGTTGGTTGGTTAAGTTTCCACAACCAAAGTTCCCATGTTTCACCAAGGAAAGAAGGTGCTGTTCTATGTTTGCATTTAAAAATAATAAACAATAGGAATGACCAGATGGTGCATACATACCGAATATAAGACCAAGACCATCAAAGCCCACATATGTGCACAGCCTAATTTTTATTTTTTTTGCCAAGTCAGTGAATTCATAATTTGTCCTGTATTTTGCTCTGTTCATCTTTTCAATGCCACCAGTTCTCATGGGGGATTGGGAGGGAGGGTGGGGAGTGGTACTCACAAATAGAGAAGCAGGTTGTCCCAAGCCCATTTTATTTCCTCAAGTTAGGGGAGCTGAGTTCTTGGATGGATAACATTAGTTTGGAGAAAGAGAAATTCAAATGACCAAGGATCAAGAGATATCTGGGTCTACTTTATTTTCATTTGTTTCCGTTGGACCAGCACAAACTGGAAAATCTGTTACATTGAAAATCAGCTGTTTTTAATAACAAAATATGAATTCGGCAATGCATCAGGAACAAATAGGAGATAAAGGCACAGATAAATGGGTGCTGTTCCACTGACTTTAATGTCAATTTATACGAAATGAGGATATGGCTCAGAATCTAAATGATGGGGGAAAACCACACTCAGAAAACCTATTCATAATTCAAAAGAAGTCCTCATGTCAAATCTTTTTTGGAAAGCAGTGTTACGTCTTGACTGCTAGCAGGGAGCACTTGCATTGTTTGTCAGCCCTGTGTTTATCCGTTGATTCCACTACATCCTTTTTTTTTTTTTTTTTTTTTTAATTACTAAACTCAGTAGGTTTCTCTTTTATTTTTTTCTTTACTTGGACGACATGGACCCTGCCACTTGATAACATAGAAGGAGGTTTTAACAAGATATGCCTAGTATGCATTGTAGACTGAAAGAATGTAATATTTATTTATACATGATATATAAATTGTAATTAAAATGCTTTACATGGCTTGACAAGTTAATCTCTTTTAGGGGGGGGGGGCTGTTTCTATCTTTTTTTTTTTTTTAATTAAAAAAAACAACAAAAAAAGCAAACAAAAAAAAACCACTCCACCCTCCCCTGGCCTAATTGCTGAGAAAATGTATAAACTTCTTTTTGAAGAGATTATAGAAGAATGTAGAAGTTTTACTTCTGCCTCTGATCCGTTTGTTGTAACCCATTCCCCTCACCCCACCCACTCTATGGTGATGATGATGGATGGCAGGAGAGGACAGCAGGCCGACAGATTTTGAGGCAGTGTCATTATTAATCATGCTCATCTTCATCATCAGCATGACCAGCTCCAGAAAATTTGCTTCTGACGTGTGCAACTTTTTTGCAGCCAGTCATAAGTAATTGTGCTGCTTCTGTGGTTGATACGCGAGCTTGGATGTAGGTATGTTCCATTGATTAATAACTGACATTTACAAAGCGCGTTTTATCCCAAAGGAACCCAAAGCATGTTACAAGCTAAGCAAAGTGATACATCAACCATACATGGGCACTCACTGCATCCTAC
Organism: Terrapene triunguis; assembly: GCF_002925995.2. Lineage (NCBI taxonomy): Eukaryota > Metazoa > Chordata > Testudines > Emydidae > Terrapene > Terrapene triunguis. The sequence continues at coordinate 10,518,902 of NW_020664585.1, forward strand.
CCACAAAATGCAGCCACCTCTGGGATGAAACACCACAGAACCATACAGCACAACAGGTAAAGACAGGAAGAACAATACCCAATTGGAAATCCTGGCAGAATGTACGTAGGCAGAATGTTATTACCAAAAATAAATTTGGCCTTGGACATTTGCAAAAAGTGCTAAAGGATTGTTAATGATCTGAACTAGGCAGGAACACTGATTTACATCTCATACGAAAGATGGCACCTCCAGCAACACAATGCACCCTGTTATCTCCTAGGGAATTGGTTCAGTACTGGCTTGAGAAAAGAGGGCCACCTACTCAGTCACTGGCACCACTCCCTGCAGCACTTAGTTGCTTCTGAGTTAGTCTGATGCAGTTTGGCATCTAAGATTTGACAGGAGCCGAGCAGGAGGTGGTATCTCCATATAATAAAGATAACACCTAGTTCTTCTATAGCACTTTTCATCAGTTGATAATCACATACGAAACTTTTGGCTACCAAGAGCAAGCAGCTAGAGGAAATACAGCTTAGAGTATATGCTCACAATGGCAGGGACAGAATTTATTTTAGGGCCAAATCCAGCCATTTTTAGCAGGCAACAGCTTGGCTTAACACAATGATTCCAGTCAGAGTAAAGAAATTTATTCCAATTCCTCAAAATGTTCAAGTTTTCATCAAAAAACTGAAACATTTTTCAAGGGAAATTTTTAAAAAAAAAATTCACGAAAAACAATATTTCTGAACCAGATCTAACACATAAAGTGTCGATTTTTATTGAGATATGTGTTCATGCACTGCTGTGCATCTCAAGTTACCTTTGACTTCAGAGACACTTCTTTTTTTTATTCCTAAGAAACACATGGAACTTTTATAAGCAATAGGAATCTCACCGTTTGTTTTGTGTAATGGATTGACCTAATAAGGATATGCATATTTCTCTGTGTGCCACAGATTTGGAATTTGGCTGGTTGGTTTGAACTAACAACTGTCTGGGAAGATTTACTTTCATTTAGTAATGACAATATTTCTGGCATCTACCAGACTAGTATGCAAGTTACTGCCCTCTTGGAAAGCGGCTTTCGGTGATGGTGAGCTATGTGTGTACCACACTTTCCTTTATCAGTCTTTGATTCACCATGATACCTGAATCAAAACTGTGTCTCTTTACAGCACCTCTAAGGGTCTGTCTGCAGTGCAGTTGGCGGTGTGATTGAAGTGCCCATAGAAATATCCAAGCTAAGCTTTAATGTAGCTAGATTGCAGCAGTTCTCAGTGGGTTGTGACCCCTTTTTAATGGGATCACCAGGGCCGGCATTAAACTTGCTGGGGCCTGGGAATGAAGTCAAAACCTGAGCCCCACCATCCGGGGCTGAAGCCAAAGCCCGCGTGGGGCCGTGTATTAATTTTTGTTGGACTTCAGCATGAGCGAGGCACCTGAGTAAGTACCCAGGGTCCCAAGTGGGCTTGTAGAGACGTTACTGACGACTATGCTGCTGGGTCTTCACTACTATTGGTACCCACAACAATTTAGATCAAAGCTCGCTTGGGTATGTCTACAGGGGCTGCAGTCACCTCTCTGATTAAAGCGTAGACAGGCGGATAGGCTGAGTGTTCCAAAGGGAGTTAGACTCCCAAATTCCATTGACAGTCAATGAGAACTCCAAACAGCCCCTTTGAAAACCCCAGTGTGTTGCACTAACGTATACATTTGCCATTCAGAGGGAAGTGGCACGTTACACGGCAGATCACAACGGACACTGGCTGCACAACTCATCACGCGGCCAGTTTACCCCTCACTAGCTTTTCAAGGCCATAATGATCTCCCCGCTGTTCCCACTCAGGACTGAACAAGCAGCACTCCCTGAGCACGACATCACACAACGACAAGAAGCACCGGGACAAGGCAATTGCGGGAATGACACGTGTGCTTTAAATTAAAGCTTGGCGTTTTGCAATGGAAGGTCACCGGGTCCCACTAATCCGGCTGTGGCAGAGGCACTGCTGAGGGGAGCTGAAATAAACAACATGTTTCCAGCTTTTATTTTTTTCCGTCTTCTTAATCCTCATCTTTATTTACCGCTTGACTGAGTGAGAAAGTAGCAGCACGGGGAAGAGATGCAACACAGCCTCCCCCCTGAAGCAAACGGGGGTGGGAAAATAGAATCCTAACCGCAGCAGAATGTTTTATGACAACCACGTGCAGTTGTCTTAGCTGCTCTTAGCTCATGGGCTCTCAACCCAAGGGTCACGGCCTTTCCTCAGATTAGCTGTGCAGGGCTCTTAAAAGCATAGGAGGAAGGGGCCTGAAAGCACCTCTGTTTTAATAGGGAGTCACGGCATGGAAACGGTTAAGAACCACTGTTTTAGCTTCCGGAGCATAAAATTCACTTCACCCGTTTGTTTAGTGTCACCAATAGCGCATTTGGGGGCCTGATCCTCAGTTGGCGTCAATCAGTGTAGTTCCCTTGAAATTACTCAATGGCGCGTCATGTTGATCGACACCAGCTGAGGAGCTGGACCTTTGTTGATAAATCTATATGGAGTCGTGTGAGTAAAAGGCAGGCAGCCCCTATGAATGCTGGGAGCTGCCACCATCGACCCAGGCCTGTGGTTTATCGGCACAGTGTCCCTGCCCAGTTCTGCTGTCACGAAGGCTCCCAGGAAGAAGCACCTCAGCGCCTGAGTCCTGGTAACGTAAGAGTTAAAATGTGAGGTGAGTGTGAGTCAAATTCATGCGACTGGTGTAATGCAGGCATGGGGCAAGCCCCTGTCCTGCTGCTGTTGGAAACAGTCACAATAGGGCTGCCCCTTTCCGAATCCCCCAGCCAGTAGAGACACTGCCCAGAATGCTACTAACGATCAGGGAACCCTGGGCCACATTCCTGTCTTGCTGTGACCTTCTCACTCCTGTGTGGAGTCTGAGTCAACCCCTGGGGATGAGGCTTCACCCCCAGAGCCAGACACTGCACTTCGCAGCAGCCGTCACCAGTTTAGCACTCGACTTCAAGTCCAGATAGCAGTGTGAATGCATGTGATTCAGGGGCCCAATCCTGTTCCCACTCTACTCAGTGGGAGCTTTGCCATGGACTTCAGTGGGGAGGGGAGACTCAACAAGGACCCCATCCAAAGCTCAGTGAAGTCCATCCATTGACTTCAATTGGCTTTGGATTAGGCCATACGCTTTCAAGCTTATTAGCCAACCCTGCAAACCCCTTTCTCACAGAGGAGCCTGAAGGGAGCTGCTGAGTGCCCTGAGCTCCCATTAAAGTCACTGATAGTTAAGGATACCCAGCCCTTTGCAGGATTAGACTTCTGAGTAGTCCTCACTCACCCGTACGGTCCCATTAAATTCGAGGGGCTGTTCACATGAGTAGGGGGCGTAGGACGTGACCATTAGCGTATCCCAGAATAAAGAGGCTGTGATGTCTCTGGGGAGCTTTGTCCCTTTCCTAAGGGACCCAGCTCTTTGCCAGTCAAGGCTGCCCGTAGATTTTTAAGGCCAGACGGGACCACTAGTCTGATGAGCTAGTCTGACCTCCTGCATCACAGAATTCGACCCGGCGCTTCCTGCATTGTGCCCAGTAACTTGTGGCTGAATCAGAGAGTCTGTGGTATCTGTCATGAGGAGAAGCTTTATTTAAAGACCAGGGGCAGGAATAAAACCACGGAATAGCAGCCCTGCCATCACATCCCGTTTTTTCTCTCACTGTGCAACATCAGGCTTTAGAGACAGATGCAGATGCTGAAATTTTTCAATTTATCTTCTGCTGACCAAAAACTCCATGAAAAGCCATTTCTGTCAGAGCAGCGTAAATGCTCGTCTCGGCAGGTAGGAAACTGCCAGGCTGTGAAATATCATTTATCTGAGAAATTCACATTGGGTCAAATGTCCCGATTTACATTTCTGAAGCTTTGCCACTCTGCCGTTCCGAAGGTGCTTGGATTGGGCGGGGACTGCTGCTCCGAATGCTACTCTTGGCACCGCGCCTGGCTCACCAGCCAAGGAACTCTGTAAGTACAAGGGGCGTATGGCTGCAAAGATAGCATATGCTGTGAGTTACATTTTCTTTCAGGGAGCCAGGATGGGAATTCATTAATAATCATTTGCACTTACAGGAAAGAGCCTTTCATCGGAGGAGTTCAGTGATTTACAAGCATGGCTCTTTCAGCGGGGGTGGTGACATAGAATCACAGAACTGTAGGACTGGAAGGGACCTCGAGAGGTCGTCTAATCCAGTCCCTGCACTCATGGCAGGACTAAGTATTATCTACACTAGGGGTTGGCAACCTTCGGCACACGGCCCGTCAGGGTAATCCGCTGGTGGGCTGCGAGACATTTTGTTTACGTTGACCGCCCGCAGGCACAGCCGCCCGCAGCTCCCAGTGGGCGCGGTTCACCGTTCCCGGCCAATGGGAGCTGCGGGAAGCAGCAGCCAGTAAGTCCCTGCAGCCTGCCGCGTCCTGCAGCTCCCAGTGGCCGGGAACAGCAAACTGCAGCCACTGGGAGCTGCGGGGGACCGTGCCTGTGGACAGTCAACGTAAACAAAATGTCTCGCAGCCCGCCAGTGGATTACCCTGACGGGCTGCGTGCCGAAGGCTGCCGATCCCTGATCCAGACCATCCCTGACAGGTGTTTGTCTAACCGGCAATGAGTAAGGTAGGCAGGGTTTGGCCTATTATTCTCACATCCACGATGGAAGGTAGGTATTCTTACATCCCCTTCACAGGCTGTAACAGGGTGAGCTAGCCCTTTAACATGGTTGAGGGTGACTCAGCTGCACTTGTGCCAGCTTTGGCCTGCCTCCCCAGGTGGAGGAAAAGAGTCAAGTCACCTCAGAGCTGGGCCTGCTGGGAGAGAAAAGGAGGCGTGCGGCTGAGTGGATGCTGCTTTGGCAGGAAGGCTGTGGCTGGAAGGGGCACTCTAGCCAGCAGAAGAGACAACAGCAGGAAAAGGGGTGGGGGCAACAGGAGGGCCTGCTGAAAGCCGGAAGAGTCTCTGGAGAGGAAAGGCCCACGCAGAGCTTGGCTCCAGGGAGAGGAGTCCTAGGTGCTCTTCAAAGAATGAGACGCCAAGCAGGTCTGCTGGTCCTGTAGGAAGAGACTGGGGGAAAGAGTGAGGCCTTTTTTGGTTTTGCTATTGGGGAAGATGGTCCAACTCTTTAGGGATCCCAGGGCTGTGGACCCATAGGAACGAGTGACTGCAGGTTCCCCCTACACTGCCACCTGGCGAGGTAAAGCAGCGACCCTGGTGTTGAGGGGAGGAAGAAGGGATAGTTGTGTGCCTGGTGTGCCTCCAGTATGGAAGACTGGTGTTGTCTGTTGAACTTTGCTCCCCCAGAAGGGGTGGACTCTTGGGGCTTAGCTGGAAGGCCAAGTCCCCTGAACTAGCATGTGGTAAGAGAAGTAAGTCACCTTAGTGACTGTGCTGAGGCCTGAGACAGCTCAGTTCATATGTGACTCCCTGGTAGATGGTCGGTGGAGCCTAAGCTGCAAGCAGGAAGGGGAGCCGAGAGCTGCAGGGAAGAGGTTGATGTTAAACAATAAATTGTACCCAGAGCCAAGGGCCTGAGGTGAACTCGAGTGATTGACAAACCTCCTGGCTGGCCCATGCAGGCCACTAAAGTAAAGCACACAATGGTTAAGGCCAGATTCTGCTCAATCGCACTAGTGAAAATCCAGATTAATAGAAATACAGAGCCTTTATATGACAGTGATTCAGTGTCAGAAACCGGGCTAGAACAATCAGGAGTTCCCTTGCCTAGCTGTCTGAAGTCAATGGAGGTTCATGGGAATAGCTGTTAGCAAAATTTTAATCTGTGGCATTGTATTCAGTTGCTATGATGGTTGCCATTCGGGGTCCCTTTTTTCATACCAGTGAGAGGTGTGGCAAGGAGAGGGTGGGAACAGGAAGGGTAGCACACAGTGAACTGTGTAAGAATCAGGACCCTTGATCCTTGGAGACTGTATACAATACAGAGGACTCGCCCTGCGTTTATGAAAGAACCAAGATCTATGTGTGCTTCGTCCACTGCTAATCACTAGTATTGAAGAGCAACAGGTCAGTTTGTACAGGATGTGATCCAAAGCCAGTTGAGATCATGGGCGTTTTCTTGTGGATTTCTATGGGCTTTGGATCCGGCCCATAGAAAAATTATTGGGTTGTTCATTAATGGAGGATTTAAAAAAAATAAAAACACCTGCCAGAAAATGGTGCCCTAAAGAAAATCAAAATGCCTTGTTGTGGTGTACGCCTGCCACTGATCTGACACAAGTTGTCAGAAACAGAGGGGAAAGAAGTGTCAGCCAACACACATATAGTCTATTACAAACCTTAAAGGCTGGATTGGAGTTGATTGTGAATCTAATAATGGTTCAAATGACCTGGAGTTGGAATAGCCAAACACTCTTGCAGTGACCTTACTGAAGTAAGGAAGATTGGCATGATGACAAATGAGCCAGGAAGTCCTTTGGTAAATTTGATATGAGTCAGAGGAAAAAACCTTTAATATGCCTGGTGGTTTACAAGGAGTTCAGGAGAAATACTTAACAAGAAACCAGAACTACCTTCCACCACAGAGCGGAAGATAAAGAGGGGAAGATCGGCTCTAACAAGTGGCTGGCTTCATGCATTTGATCAGCCTCAAAGTACATCCTATTGCATACAGAGAAATCCCAGGGGCTAGATTTGCATGGCCTAATCAATACATGTGAATGAAACTGGAACAATAAATCACACTGAAAAGTAGAACTTATTATGTCATGACGAGAGTAACTGAAAATGCTCCCAATGCAAGGAGTAAGGAGATGGGCTGGAAGGATTAATGAGTGGTTGGATATTTTTGAATAAGGTGCAAAGGTCAGAGTGAAGAAACTCTGCTTAATCAGCTTTGCCTCCGTAGGCACCTTCTGTGCATTCTTCTAAGATGTCAAAGTTTTTAATAAGCTAAAAAAACCAATATTTCCCTGAAAAGCTGCCTAAAGTAATGCAAGATAAGTGCCCAAATGTCACAGCTTATTTCTCACTGTGGGAAGTGTATCTGCACTTAGTGTCTGTTAACACTATTCATGCCGGCACAAATTGACTAAACAGCATGCAGATATTATTGCTTGCCGGTATAGTAACTGCGCTCTATGAAGTGTGCGTTATGAACAATGTTTCACTGTGTATGCAGAGTAGAATTCAGGCCTCCAAAAATCACAACAGCACATCCTGGCTCGTGCTGGTATAAGCTTCAGAGCCATCTCCAGCTGTCAAAGCTCAGCTGGAGGTAGCTAGATCTGTATGATACAATCTTGTGGGCCAGCTGGTGTGAATCAGTATACTTTCACTGACTTCAATGGAGCTGCAGTGATTTATACCAGCGGAGGCTCTGGCCCATGATATATAGCATCAAGAGCTTCACCAAGGTGCACCATCTGTGCAAAGGGGAAACTTATTCTCCAAGGGACATCGCCTGTCCCAGGCCCTGAAGCCACAGAGGATCACTTGGTTGTGGAACTGCTGCAAATAATGGAGCTGGATGTGAGAAGGGCCATAAAAGGGTTTTGCATTCCCTGAAGAGCTCTCCTCCATGTGTGCTCCATGGCAACCTGCAGGGGGCAGCAGCGAGCTGAGTATGCACCACTAAGGAAGCACAGAGCGATCTTGCCATCCTCCTCTCCCTTGCCACGTGTGTGTGTGTGTGTGTGTGGGAGGGTGGGAATTAGGCTGGTGTCGCTTCTGTGGAGCAGCCAAGCAGCTGCTACGAGGCCTGGGGGAGAATTCCTCTGCCCAGGCCCCTGCAGGCTTGCACATCTCTGCCCGGCCCTCAGCCAGTGACAGGCCTACTGTGGGTTTAGGATTTGATGCTATGTCCCCAGTCCCACAAACCCTGATTTGTGTGAACAGCAGCCCTGGATTCTGAAACTGCTCTCAGCCAGGTGTTTACCCCTGTGGCGTCAGTGGTCTTAACTTTCTGTCTCCTATCCTAGGATGAAAACTGAGGCCCGCCCTTTGGGTTGACCTCCAGCCTATGTAGTATCTTAAAGGAACAGCACTATTTCATAGCCATTCTTATGGTACATTTACATTTCACTGGTGGGTCTCCAAAGTTAGTTAAGCCACACAGCACCCGTGTTGGTTAGTCAATAAAGCCTCCTGCACAAGATCCTATTCCACTAAGCAAACGATCGCATTGGCTCTTGCTTTGCTTCTGCTGGGGAAGCGTCTGAGATGGGCTCTTCTTGCCGCTGAAAAGCAGGAATGGGCTGAGCGAAGCATTAAGCTCCCAGTTATCACGCACCGCTTTTTATGACATTACACCCCCTCTGCTGCCTGGTTTGGAAATCAGATAACTGCCCAATTGCATGTTCCCAAAACACAAACCCACTCTCGGCAGCAGCAGGCATCAATTGAGGTAAATTGCTCAATGATCCTAAGCTGAATGTCAGTGTTGAAAATAAGTTGTCAGCAAAGAAGATTCAGTAGCAAAAGAAGAGAAGCTGATTATGATGCAAATAACTCTCATCCTTGACGGCTCATCCTGGACAAATTTGTACTGATTTTTCTACATATATTTGTAGTGGGGGAGGGTAAAGAGAAAACTTTGTATAAAAATGGCACTGCTCATTGATTATTCTGGTGTCGGAGGGTAATAATCTGCCCGCTATCAGTGTTCTGTACAATATGCCTCACTCTCTGCTAAGGCGTAGTGCTGCCCATGTTTGTTCCCAGTTAATGCCACACCTGGCGGAAGGTGCAGGCGCTACATTGAATGGAAGCCACCTGGGTAGCACCAGAGGCATCTTTCTGAAGAACTGACACTTTTAGAGCTAATTAATAATGAACTGGCTTCTTTCTTTATTTATTTATTAAACCCAAAGTTGGATCCACAGTTAAGTTCTGTCACTTTGCACTTTTCTGATGGCTCAGAGCAGGCAGGAAGCTGGTTTAGCTGGCTACCAGGGAATTTCCCGTGTGTGAGAGTTCAGGATGCCAATGCAGTCTCCAGCGGAGGGGAAGGACCAGGATGAAGAGGTGTGGCCAAAGCTGTTGGACAGCTCCTTGGAGCAGTTGGCGGCTGGCATAATTTAGAGCAGCCTTCAGGTTGCAATCTTGCAATAGGTTGCAAACAACGGCTAGGCTGAAATTTGATCATGCAGCTTATTCAGCAAATACTCATGAATAACAAATCAGGATTGAGGTCTGAATGCTTCACAAACTGAAAAGAAGGCCCAATTTTTGCATAATAATATTCCAACTGGCTCTGTTTGGATCGAAACAGATAAGAAAAGGGGAGCTTTTTCCATGGCTTCACATTACACATGCATTGCTTGAACAGGCAGCTGGATAAGAAATCCCTGTTGGCCACTATCAAACATTTACTAATTCATTTGTTCGTTTTTTGTATTCATTTCTTTCACCCTGGTGAATATGTTTGAGCTACCAACTAGCTCCCTGCGGTTGCTGATTATTAATAATGTCAGAAGTGTAAAGAACCACTGGCGCAAATTCATGCTGTTTGGTAAACTCCCATCGTTTTAAGTGTCTGGCGGCGGTCGGGGAGAGGTGGACACTCTTTTCTGCAGACACGAGAGAATGAGATTGAGATTCCAGGGGAAAAAGAATCAAAGATTTGATATAAACCAAAATGGGAGGGCAGGGGAAGGGGAGGGAGAAATGCTCCCTTATCTTGGTGTATGTAAGGTGCCTATAGCTTCCTTGTTGGTTCATGTATCTCTAGATTCTCTCTGCTTAGGTAGCCAGATTAACACATTTCCTGGAGCGGGGAGTGCACCCCCCACAATGGGCAAAGCCTGCAACTCTCTAGCATAACCCAGGGCTGCCGGTTGTTCTCGTGCCCTGCCTGGTTTCAAAAGAAAGGCTTTGTTCTTGTTTGCTCCAGGCTACAGCATCTCTAGCCTCCTCTCTCCTGCAAGCATTGCCTTGAAGCTGTAACATCTCCCCCATCTTCAGAACCCTTGCTGTTACTGCAGCTCCGCGGCTCCATCTAACTGACATAGCGTAGGCATGGCTGCGGGAGCCTTCCCCAGCAGAGAACCCAGAGTGCAGCGCTATTCCTGGCTCGCTGGTACTGCTTGCTGTTGTCATTCTGCATTCGGTTTAGCTACCTAGGTATTAAAAATTACCCCTCCCTTTTCTAAAGTGCCCTTCTCCTGTGAAAGCTGCCAAAGCATTCATCTTCTCTGGGGGGGCAGATTGTGATCGGTGCATGTGTGGGGTGGGAGGAAATGGGCACGAGGAGAGTTGTTCCCCAAAACCCCTCAAGGATCACGGCCAAGCATGACACAATCCCACCCTAACCCATAGCACCTCCCCATACATACCTGGATATTAAGTTCACATTCTGCCCCTATGTGCAGTGGGCAAGTGCCACCCTCAGTTACCCAGCCATCTATCTGGTGGAGAGTAGCAACTGGTCACACAGGCAGTGCACAGCCCCTGGGTGTAAATTCTTACTCCTGCAGAAAGTGCCAGGGGATCGCTGATGACTGTGCAGAAAAGACAGAACTTCAATTGTAAGGCTTGTCTCCAAGTCCCCCAGTTCGCGTACAATAGATTAAAGAGCTCGGCAGAAGATTCGCCAAGAGGGCTGGTGAATGTCAAACACAGAGAGGAAGGAGAGACTCTCGTTGGCATGAGACTCGGGTCCTATTGCCACCTCTGTCATGGATTCCCTGGCTGACCTTTGGCAAGTCATTTAACCAAAAGCCTCCCTTAATTTTGGGTGCCTCAGTGTTTGGGTTCCCCTCTCGACACACCTACAGCCCAATACTCAGAGGCACTGAGCACTCCTAGCTCCCTTGGCTTCAGATTGAGTTGCGGGCATGCAGCCCCTTAGAGAGTCAGGCTGAATGTAGCTCAAGATTGGCACCCAAAATATTTAGGCATCCAAAATTAGCGGACACTTGAAAATATTACCACTCTGTACCTCAGTTTCCCCATCTGTAATGGTGAGCAGGGTTTTCACCACATGGCCCCAGTGAAAGTCAACAGGCATTGCTCTGCTCAAGGCCTGGAGCTTGATTCTCCACTTCCTTCAACCTAGTCGCTGATGCCTGTGTGAAGTCGATGTAAGGTGCTACCAGAATTCTCTGCTCACTCACACAAGTGGCATCTTCTTTCTGCCCACTCGGGACAGGTGTGAATGAAGACACGAGGCACAGGACAGTGCAGGATCAGGCCCTAAAGTCTTATTCCTGCTTCAGTTGAAGTCACTGGCAAAACTCTCCTTGGTTTCACTGAGAAAGGATCAGAGCAGATGAGGAGAAGGGGTTAGTGTTCAAAGAGTAAAGAGACAGCATTGTTATAGGTTGCGCATTGTAATAATCATACCACTGGAAATGTATTGGTGCAGAGACCGCTGCCTGTTGTGCTGTCCAATAGTGTCTCGCTGTTGCCTTCTACTCCCTCCTCCCCACCATCTGTCTGTCTATCCACCTCTGTTGTCTTTTGTCTTATACTTAGGTTGTTCTTTGGGGCAGGGATTGTCTCTTTGTTCTGCTTGTACAGTGACTAGCACAATGGGATTCTGGGCCATGGCCGGGGTTCCAGGTGCTACAGTAATACAAATAATAAAATAGTGGGCTTATAACATGAGTAATGACTGACACGTTAGTGCCATTTAGAACAATAGCCATCAGAGCAGAATTACACAGGGACCGTTCTTGGGTTTCTGTGACGCTGTGGGTTTTACAAAAGAATGAGCCGAGGTTACCATAACAATAAGACTCAATTAATGTAATATGAGATTGCTAGGGAATTTTTTTCCATGGACTCGTATAAATAGATTAATATTTTTAACAGAACCACTTTGGCAAAGCAGAGTGTCATTTCCACACACACCCTGCCCCTTTTTGTATTTTGGGGATCTGCCATTTATTTTCTAGCTATTCATCCATCCACGTTCTTTGTACCACCAGGACCACCACCATCAGATCTGAGTACTTAAAACTTTACGGGGATTCTTACAAAAATGAGTATATTTTAAAACACTTTTTTCATACTGCATCCAGCTGTTACAGAGATGAGGGGTTAGACATCACTAGATTGATTAGGTTAATTAACAGTATGTGGGTTTTTTCCATTGCTTATGAAACAGAGAAGACCTAGCAGCAATCTTAATTCTGGCATGCCCCTTCCTCACTCCTCAGCCAAACCTGGGACAAAGTTTCCATTCTTTTTCTCCCTCTCCTGTTCTGAAGAGAGGGCACCCTCTCCTGCAGGCAGGTCCCTGACTGTGCCTCTTGCAGGCAGGGAGGTAAGGCATTTCCTACAGCTCCTTCTACCCCTGCACACACTCTGCTAGGTCCAGTTGCTTAGAGCTGTATTGGTCCCAATGAGCACACAAATTCAGGCTGGCAAGAAAGACCACGCCAGGTAGTGGTGTACAGGAGTTGTGACTAGAGCTGGCTATTCTGACACAACATTTTTTCATTGGCTTTTGCAGATTCTTCAAAACTGGAAGGCTCCCCAGAGACTATTTATTTCTGAGGGAAGACATAGGCAGGGATCCAATAGAACTGTGCCTGGTTTCCTGCTCAACAGCCCACCTGCCAGATTGCCTCAGAGCCAGGGACCCCAGGGCTTCCAGGGTCTGCAGTTCCAGGCCAACCCATCTGCAGAACGGCCCCGGAGCTGGGGACCCATTCACCTTTTGTGGAGAATTCGGAATATTTAAATTTTTTTGTTCCGAATCGAAATGAAACCAAATTTCAAAATATCAAAATCCTTCACAAGCCATAATTACCTTTCGCCACACACAGCTCTACCTGTTTGTCTATTTATCTTTTCCAGTGGCATTATGGGGCCCCCATATGTCCATTAACCAGCTTGTATCATGCAGGTTTCAATCTTCCTCTGCAGCATCAACTAGCAGAGGTCGCCTACTGGACTGTATGACCCAATGGCCAGCTCCAATATGGCAAATCCTTTAACCTCACAAAGAAATACCCCTGATCCTACCAAGTAACCTATAAATTATTTCCTCTATGACTCAAACCCTTCTGTATGACATGAATAATTTGACTAATTTTACAGGGTGAGTGGAATCTGCTCCTGAAAAATGCATTAATCTGGTAACTGCTCCTGTTTCACAGTTCGGAAGAGGCAATTACTCATAGTTACACAAATGGCCTAGAGTTGAGATTAGGGCAGTGATGTATGTCCCATAACAGACGCACAGTTTCATACGTTATCCTCATTGTTTGCAGGCTTGATTTGCCCCCCTCCCCCATCCCTGTGGTAGTGAGTAGAGACCAAGTACTTTATTCTTGGGCACTTTGTGTGCTTTGTTTTGTGCTAAATTGACATCCTGCCATGGACCAGAGAAAGTCAGTCACTAACAAAGTGCATACAACATTTCCACCAGCTTCACTGGGATGAGATGCCCACATCAAGGGAAGCTTGATAGATCCCAGTAAGCAGTGGTGTAAAGCTGTCACCACTACCCTGGTTAACTTTGATCATGAAATACCGTGCCCTTTCTGCCGTTCTTTCCTCATTCATTTCCATGGTCTGTTTATTTTGCAGTTTTAAAAAAAATGTATTGTGGATTTAGCCTTTTGCACTAGATCAGGATCCTCCGAGACCAAGTCCTCTCTTAATCCACAGAACAGGTCTTGCATGGGCAATGGAAAGGCAAACTTCCCAATCTGCTTAGCCAATGTGCCTCCAACCTGTTCTGCAAGGAGTCTCCCCTCTCCGCTCTAGGCGTGAGAGAGTAGATCAGTCTCCATAGTCCATTCTGTCCTTGGCCTCTCTCAAAGAGTACCAAGACTCTGGAATTGGAGTGAGACCACCAAGCTCGTTTCACACAGGCCACCAAACAGCCGTCAGATGCCACCAGCTGCCAACCTATATTTGGTTCCTAGTGACCAACAGTTGTTACCTTCTGATGGCTGTTTTGTGGCCTATCCACTCACAAGCTGCACAGGTGAGAAGGGTTCCAAGTTTGGCCCAACTCCTTGATCACATTTTAAAGCAGCTCACCTGCGTAGCCCTTATTCATCCAAGCCGTCCAGTTCACTCCACTGGCATGACGCAGGTGAGAAAGGACTGCTGGGTCAGGCCCAGAGTGTTGATAAGGATGTGCATGATCAGTTAGAAGGCTGCGTATTGAGAGGACCTCCTTCCATTTCCCCCACACTTCAGTCGCGGGTAGGGTTGCCAACCCTCCCGGTTTCGCTGGGAGTCTCCCGGAATCGGGCTCTATCTCGTGGAGGCTACTGAAGCCAAACTGGGAGATTTTAGGCCACTAAATGTCCAGCGGCGCAGAGGGGCTAAGGCAGGCTCCCTACCTGGCCCCGCGCCACTCCCGGAAGCAGCCGGCATGATCCTGCAGTTCATGGGGTGGGGACAGAGGGTCTCTGCTCACTGCCCCCGCCCTGAGTGCTAACTCTGCAGTTCCCATTGGCCAGGAACTGTGCCAATGGGAGCTGTGGGGGCGATTCTACAGGCGGGGCAGGGCACAATGCCTCCCTGCACCCCGGCCCCCTGCAGGGGCTGCAGGGACGTGCTGGCCACTTCCAGGAGTGGCACAGGGCCAGGGCAGGTAGGGAGCCTGCATTAGCCCTGCTCCGCCACCAACCAGGAGCTGCCCAAGGTAAGTGCCGCCCGACTGGAGCCTGCACCCCTCACCTCCTCCCACACCCTAACCCCCTGCCCCAGCCCTGAGCCCCCTCCCCCACCCAAACTCCCTCCCAGTGCCCGCACCCCTTCCTGCACCCCAACCCCCCGCCCCAGCCTGGTGAAAGTGTGTGAGGGTGGGGGGAGTGAGTGAGCAGGGTGCGGCCTTGGAGAAGGGGCGGGGCAAGGGGAGGCCTCGGGAAAGGGCAGGGGCGCGGCAAGGGTGTTTGGGTATGTGTGCTTAGATAGTTGGCAACCCTCGTCGAGAGAAAGACTGTAAAGTACAAGGTCCTCTGGGTTAGTACCACCTGCTAATACCATTTGATTGGTAGCACTTCTATTTGACTAGCTGCTAGAACCCCCAACTGAGATTGTACAGTGCCTAGCCCAATGGTGACCCAAACAGCCCCTGCCCTGAAGCTCTTAGAGTCCAAATTTACAAGGGAGACTCTGTAAGAATGCAAAGAAATGGGTGAGTGATTTGCCCAACTCACGCAGCAGGTCAGGGCCGGAGCAAGGAATAGAATCCAGGTCTCCTGAGTCCCTATCCGTAGCCTAGACCAGGCTGCCTCTTGTCTACTAGGTTCACTGATAGGGTGTTCTAGGTCAGACCTGCTTCACATTGATGTATTCTATAGGTGGCGCTAGAGTCTTTGTTTTGGATTTGGGGCGCTGGAATAGTAATGTGGTTAATGAAATAACATCGAATGTGTCTTAAATAGAAAGAACATAAAGGTATTTTTTAAATAAAATTAATGGTTTGACATTTACTCTGTAAAAATGTCCATGAATTACCATCGGAGTAATATGCAATCATGAGTGAGCCCTAAGGTTCATGATATCAATGAATTGTTAATAAGTGTAACATTTCCCATTAAGTGTCTCTAAGAGCTTTCTGCTAAGACGGGTCCCAGGGAGCAGGACACTTGTGCCACTTTCCATGGATCCCCTGTAGGCTTTCACAGGCTCGGAAAGTCCATCCTTGGCAGTCCTTGTTGTGCCATCATCCATAAGTGCCAAACTAATTTGCAAGCAGAGTGAGAAATGCAATGTCTTAACCATTCAGAGAGGGTGAGGGATTATCTAGTACAGTGGTCCCTTGACCTTTCTCAGATCACAACTTCTTTTCCATAGTGGGATCCGTCCCATGTAGCCAAGATCCAAATAGGACACCTTCCTATGGGAAGAGCTCACAACCCTAGGTTGAGAACACATGACCTAGTGCGTCTGACAAATAAACACGCTGTCCCTGACCTTCAGAAGTCCCTCAAATTGGCTTCCATTTTTTTGCAGGTGCAATTATTTGTGGGCACCATTCGTAGCACCTACACATCTAATTACAGTACGTGATAATGCCCCCAGAAAATCTCTTTGGTCAGGTCTACACTAGAAAAGGTTTGCCAGTAGCTATCCTGGCACATCCTCCCAGTGTAGGCACAGTGTATTTGAGAAGCTCTCAAATGCAGGCTTCAACAGCGGCTGTGGGGGCAGCAGCATGGTAGCCCTGCAGTCTGGACCTGAGTTAGGACACTCCACCTGCATACAGTCCCAACCCTGGCTTTATATGAGTCCACTGAATTTGGCCTACTGGTGAGCAGTCCGAGCAACCTCTGACTGCCAGATGCTGGGACTGGCCAACGCTTGACTTGGTGGATCACTTGATAATTGCCCTGTTTTGTTTATTCCCTCTGAAGCATCTGGCACCGGCCACTGTCAGAAGACAGAATACTAGGCTAGATGGACCATTGGTCTGACCCAGTATGGCCGTTCTTATGTTGGGGGGGGATAGCTCAGTGGTTTGAGCATTGGCCTGCTAAACCCAGGGTTGTGAGCTCAATCCTTAAGGAGGGCATTTAGGGATCTCGGGCAAAAATTGGGGATTGGTCCTGCTTTGAGCAGGGGGTTGGACTAGATGACCTCCTGAGGTCCCTTTCAACCCTATTATTCTCTTGTGTTTGTGTGGGGAGATTTGCACTGCAGCTGTCCGTGCTTTGCCTGTTCTGTGGATCAGCAGAGGGCTTTGTGCCGCTGGATTGATATCCCAAGCACTGAATTCCATAACAAATGCCTGGAAGGGGAAGAGCATTTAGTAGCAAAGTTAGGTTATGAAGAACTAAATAAGCAGGTGTTTGAAGGGGGCCTTTAAAGGTCAAGCTGGAGTTCAGTTGCTCTTGATGTGGGAGTCAAGCTAGGATGAATATCCCCTCCCCACACACACACTAATACATATGAAACTGCATTTGTGTGTTAATCACACATGGATGGTTGAATAATGCTGGTGCAATATGGGTTCTAAAAAGGCCTGCGACTTCGCTCACTAGCCATTTCCCAGCAGAACCCAATGACTTAATTAGACACATTTTAATTAGTTCAGTTCCACACAGAATTGGTTATCTGCTGGAATTAGAAAATTACTAAATCTCCCTTGGATATTGGTGGCCCAATGGTACAAATGCCTTTTGAATCCTTTCACAGAGTCGCTCGTTAATCCGGCACTGCAAATGCCTCCATCCACCACGGGGGTCAGAGGTAAGGGGGCGAAAGCCCAAGATTAACTTGCCAGGTACATTAGGAATATTGCTGAGCATTATGGGAGGAGAATGCTCTTTTACAATCTGAAAATTTAGAGAGAGCATCTGGTTTGACAGGCCCAATTCTGAGAGATGCTAAAGGCTCAATGAGAGTTGAGGGCGCTCGGCAGCTTGATACAGGACTTCACTGGAGATAGGGAAGAAGAGAAATCTTGTAGCAGCATGCGGTATAATGCATCCAGTACTATCTCCTTGCTTCCTTGTGCTCCCCTGTCTGAATCCACCTGTTGGCACTGGCATATACTGTACTTCGGTTGTAAGCACTTTGGGGCAGGGAGGGACTGTTGACTTGTGTGTTTGTACAATGAGTCCAATGAGTCCCTGATCCTGATTGGAACCTTTGGGCATGTCCACAATTCCAACTTATAATAATAATAGAGGGTTTGGGAGGAGCAGGTGTTTTATGTTTTGTCTTTGCCGTACTGTGAATGCTGCCTTTGGGATTACAGAACTGCTATTAGTTAGCAGTAAATCTGGACTTGTCAGTCAAAATCTCATGTTCAGCTCTCATCAATAATCTAATATCACCCATATTCCACAAGTCCAGTAAGATTTACATACACCGGAATGTCTGTGTGAAACTCTGGGGGCTTAAGTAGTCTGAGACCACACTGTGAATGCATCAGTTGGCCTTGATTTTGCCACTTGCTTAAGTAAGTGCTTCCAAGTGCAAGTAGAACCCTTGGGACTACCCATTGAGTAGTATAAGCTAAAAGGTGAAGAATCAAACTCCAAAGATGCATTCCAAGATCCCTCAAAATAAAGAGAATAAAATTCTGGGAGTCACAGAATAAAAGAAAATATCCATTGGATCTTAGTTTGTTCCATGGCACTACATGGAAACAGTGCTGTGGTAAGGGAGATACCTCCATTTCAAGGATTTTCATTTCATTTATTATTACTATCAGTAAGAGTAAAACAGATGTTGCTGTGGAAACACATTTCACTGCCTTTTGCTCTGTTTTTTCCCCCAAGTGAGTTTTTTAAACAATAATATTTTAATCCGATTGAATTTCAGCAGAGCTCAATTGCGTTTTCTAACCAACGTCCTTTACAATTAATCATGTACGTCTGTGTGTGTGGGGAAAAAAAACTCCTCCTGAAAAGCAGGGGGCATATATGCATTGGTTTCTGTATTTTTATTGCTGTGAAAAAATAGGAAATAAAAAAAATCTGTGGTAATTATAACACCTGGAGCGGATTCTACAGCACCAGCAGACTGATTACTCTGTAGTTGTTGGCAGTTTTATGCTAACACACATAGATATGTACAGTAGGACAGACTACATCTATCTTGTGCACCTCCTTGCACCCAACCTAGGGAGCTACGGAGGAGCAGTTGTGGAAGCTACTTCGTTTATACAAACTTAGATTGTACAATCAATGCATTCACTCTGTGGTGATGGATATTAGAGGTAGGAGGTAATGAGATTATTAAATACGTAAGTGAAAGGGTGATTTTCCCTCCCTGCTGTTTCCTCTGCTACGTTGTAAGATTGAAGGCTAACACTAGGATGCCCAAAGATGGGTGCCATCTAAGTATCTGGCCTGATTTTTCAAACACTCTGAGTGCCATCAGTATAACTTACTTGTATGTGTAATACATGCTGACCCCTCTGTGCTTGACCCACAGAGGATGAGAGCCTCTCAGTTAGCGAGCCTGGAACTTTACCTCAGGCATTAGCGACTCATGAGTTTAGCTCTGGAGATCCTGGGTCTATTGGCCAAGATGGCAGCCAGGGCCTCCGCTCCCAGTTGAAGCTAATGGAACCTGGGAGGCCTCAGAACCTCTGAAAATCCAGCCACTTATTTAAGTGCCTAATTTAAAGCCACCAAGTTTGAAAATTTGTGGGTGGAAGTGCCTAGATAGCAGATAGAGTGAGGACGAGACAGATCAGAGATCACTGAGATAGCCTTGGGTTGGTATCTTTTGAACTTCCCCACCATTATTATTCATTTGTATTGCAGTATCACCTAGGAGCCTCAGTCACTGACCAAGATACCATTGTGCTAGGCGCTGTACAAATACAAATCAAGAAGATGTTCCCTGCCCCTGCTCTGAGGCTAACTTAGCACTGTGCAATGCCCCTTAGACCTAGGCACTGGCTGTTCAGGCTTCAGTCCAGAGTTTTCATCATTACAATGATGTTTATGAGGTAAAATTCTAATGCATCCATTATGAGATGAAGACAGCTCAGTTAAGATTTCAAGGTTAATTGAAAAACAGGTGAATAGTGATGGGTAAGGGAGCTGGTAAATTTCTACTCAGGCCCAGGAAGCAACTTTTGAGGGGAAAAAAGTGCTGACCTGATAAAGGGAAGGAGGATGGGTGAATTAATGAGCTCTTCTCTAAACTCAGATTTGGGCCAAGATTTTCAGCAGTGACTAGTGTTTTAGGTTGCTTCAATATTTGGGTATTGTTATAGGAGTGCTTTAGAACTCTACATATGTGAATAGTTAATTAACAGGTTAGATGGCACTCAAAAATGTATAGTATGCTTGAGCACTATCAACTGGCACCTAATTTATTAGCTGCTGACATCTATACAGGTATAGAGATCACGGGTTTCATAGGACCAATAAAACTTCTTGTTGAGCATTGCAAATTACTTGATCTGTATAGCTCTTTACATTAGCTCTTACCACCTTACAGGAGACTGATTTTTCAAAAGGTGAGTGCACCCTCAAATCACTAGTCACTGCTGAAAATCTTGGCCTTGGTTTCTCAGTGACTTCAAAGTTCTTAGGAGCATGATGATACGGGATGGTTCAAAATCCCACAGTGTAACCCTTGTAATGTTACATTGTAGAGAGAATCCATTCTTTGTATAGCCCAGAATAGCTGCTATTGTACACCAAATAATAATAAATTACTTGTTTAAAGACTGAATAAAAAAGGATTTCAAGGCTTGGCTAGATGTATGACAAAATAGACAGTGTTGCCAACTCTTCAAGTTTTATTGCAAATCTGGCAATAAAGCCCAGCTCCTGGAGACTTGTGATTAAGTGAAAAATCTCAGCTTTCATTTTAAAAAAGTATGTATTTCTAGTTCTCGTCGTTCCAGAGTAAAGCCTGCAAACTGGACTCAAGTGAACCCTAAGGGTTTGGAAAGCAGATAAAAAGGACCCAACATGTATTTAAGATCTTCTGCTTTTTTCTGGGGAGGGGTGGGGGGGCTGACTCATGTGGTTGCTTTTTTTTAAAAAAATATTTGCGGTTGGCAATAGTAGACGTGTGTTCTCTAAATGCACTGCCACCTATGTTCCTGTTCTGAAGGACATATTTTAGATAAACAGAGTGCAACTGCACATGCAAAGAACTGTCAGTGTTTTCATATGGGCAAGGACATTTGTAGCAACCTGGAATGAGGGAACTCTTGCTTCTGATGGAACATGCAAAAACCACTCAGGTGTGCATGCACAATACAATCAATCTTTATAAACAAGATCATCCCTTAGTGCCGCTAAAGCAGTTTCAGTTCCACATCCCGGCCTGAATCCAAACTGTGCCAGGTCTAGGATATTGGCTTCAATTAGGGGAGCATGAAGTTAGCCTTTGGCTAAGCTTCTCAGGAGGGGTGGCTTGGCATTCAGCTGTTGTTGGTCAGAAATAATGTATCCCTGCATGGGTTTCTTCAAGGTTGGTCCAAATATCCTTTTTTTGAAGGAAGAAGGGAAGGTTCCTTCCTTGAATGAGGCATTGACTATTTCAGTCATTAGTGGCACCAATTGGTCATGATTAGATCTGGCTGAAATATTTTGGCCAAACTTTTTTCGCCAAAAAAATACAGATTCAGGCTGACAGAAATATTTAGCAAATGTGTATTGAATTCACCAAATTGTCTTGGCCAACGGGTGGAGCAGGGGAAACAAAACAAAACTTCTGAAAAACGCTAAACATTCTGTCTTGGCATGTATAAAATAAAACATTTCAATTCTTTTGATTCAAAATAACTTTTTGATTAGCCATTTGCTTCCATTTTTTTTTTAAATAATACATTTTAAAAAGCTCAGTGTTTTCTTTTGGGTCAAATGACTTGTTTGATCCAGAATTATATATTTTTTCTTTTTAATTTAAAAAAAAAATTCATTTTGAGTTCACCCAAAACAATATATAAATATACTATTTTTCTCAAAACAGCCAGCAAACTGAAAAACACAGCTCATTACTCATTACACTTTCACAAACCGGGAAGGCATGGGTTGGATTGGCAGGACTTGGATTGAGAGGCTTTTAGGGGATCCAAAACTTTGATAGTGAAGGTGCTGGAATGTAGGCGGGCTAATAGCTGGTGAGTGCAGGCTGGGAGGATCCAGGTTGTTTGGAAAGCCTTCCTGACTCTGTGTGATCTTTTCCCCACAGTATGATGACAGTTCTTTGAAGCATTTGGTACTTGGTTCTGATGCCTTGGGATTGATGTAGCAGTTCAGCTGCTGTAGGTGAGATTTGACAGCTTCAATGGTGGCTGAAAGAAAAGTTCTCTTGGTCTGCGATACAGCTTCAACATAGAATAGCTGGCAAAAGAGCAGTTGTTTGATGCTTAGATAGAATTCTTAACTATCCTTAGATAGGAACCATTTTCCCCATCAAATCTCCCTTTTTAACTCTTGCAAAGGGTTACATAGTCCTTAGTCAGACAGTGGAAGTTCTCTAACTTTGAAAATGCCGGCGTAGATATGGTCTTTCTGTCAAATCTATGAAGTCCCTCTGAAATGCGGAATCTTCTCAAAGACTTGAAAGCAAAGTAACTATTTGCTTCACTTGGGGGCTAATTCTCATCTCAGTTATGCTGGAGTTAGTGTACTTACACCAGTGTAATTGAGAGCAGAATCTGAGCCTCTATGAGCAGGGTGAAAGTATGCTTGCACTCTCTCGTGCATCTGCTATTAGCTCAGATGAAAATATTATCACAATGGTTTCTGCATCTAATCTGTCCCTCACTAACTGGATGTGTGGGAGATGGACAACACAGCACTGCCAACCCAGATGGTTGGATTTTAAAAAAAAAATCTTATCATTAATTATTATTAAGAGCCACACATTGACTAAATGGAGACGCACAGCTAGACTAATGACATTTAAGATGCCATTGAATGAACAGACAGCCATGCCTCTGGCCTGCCCACATGTACCTGCTCTTTCAATTTCAGGGGGTACAAGAGTTTGTGCTGCTGGTAAGAATGTAACAGGTGTGCCCATGTGACACCGGAGAGATCACAAAGCAGGGACATTGCTTTTCCTCTAAATGCAAGGCTTTATCAAGGTTTACAGGCACATTCCAGGAAGGCACTGGCATTTAAGTGAATATCCGAGAATCCATCAGTTCAGTCTCAAATCGTCATTGTTAATACGTTTGGAGATGGAAACTGATAATTAGAATTGTGTGTGAGACATTTTGCACCTAAGGCAAAACTGCTCTCATTGCAAGCTAGAAAAATAGCATTCTCAACCATGAGTATTTTGTCACCAGGAGCAAATAACTTAAAATAAAAAAAGAGCACTGCTTTGTCTCTGCTGCCCAGACCACTAGTCCATGCAAAGGATGTCAGAAGAAACAATAAAAGGGATGAAAATAATAGTAGATTGTAAACAAGAAAATAGTATAATAGTGCAGTTCATTCTTTGCTTGGCGTGTGTGTGGGGGGGGGGGGTGGGGGGAGGGACACATACCCAGAGAGAGGAAATTCTGGGAGTGTCAGTAGAAAAAGCAAAATCTCAGAAAATTTCAAAGGACAAAGCCCAAAGGGGATAAAGGATAAATCCACCTAATAGGAACGTAAAAGTGCTAAAGCTTTGCCCAACCTCTCAAATAACCATCACAGGCTACAGGACCAGACACTCAGCTGGTCTAAATCAGCAAAGCTCCACTGAAGTCAATACACCTGTGCTGATTACACAGGCAGAGGACCTGGCCCAAAACAGACATATACACAACAAGAACAAAAGTCAGTGGCAGATGTTGTAGCAACAGCCTGGATCAAGGAGCTCTATCCCATCATGCTGAGCGATACTCATTGGGCAGGAGCACCAGGATCAGGGCTGAAAGTAAATTACCTTAAAGTAAATCTAAGGAAGTTTATTGTCATAGCTACTGAGAAAATTAAAGGAACTGTACACAGGCGTGGCTACTTATGCAAAAAAATTTACACAGATGGTTTGTCTTGTCATACAACAAAGTTCCCAATGCCAACTAGTAAGCTACCAAATAAATACCGTGATGACCAATGACAAGGAGCCAGCAAGGATCGGTAAGTCATAAGAACATAAGAACGGCCGTACTGGGTCAGACCAAAGGTCCATCTAGCCCAGTATCCTGTCTACCGACAGTGGCCAATGCCAGGTACCCCAGAGGGAGTGAACCTAACAGGTAATGATCAAGTGATCTCTCTCCTGCCAACCATCTCCACCCTCTGACAAATAGAGGCTAGGGACACCATTCCTTACCCATCCTGGCTAATAGCCATTAATGGACTTAACCTCCATGAATTTATCCGGTTCTCTTTTAAACGCTGTTATAGTCCTAGCCTTCACAACCTCCTCAGGGAAGGAGTTTCACAAGTTGACAGTGCGCTGTGTGAAGAAGAACTTCCTTTTATTTGTTTTAAACCTGCTGCCTATTAATTTCATTTGGTGACCTCTAGTTCTTGTATTATGGGAATAAGTAAATAACTTTTCCTTATCTACTTTCTCCACATCACTCATGATTTTATATACCTCTATCATATCCCACCCCCCCAGTCTCCTCTTTTCCAAGCTGAGAAGTCCTAGCCTCTTTAATCTCTCCTCATATGGGACCCGTACCAAACCCCTAATCATTTTAGTTGCCTTTCTCTGAACCTCTGAAGTCTGACGTCAAGGGCACATATACTGCTGAGCAATATAATATAAATTCCTCTCTCTCTCCTCAGAGCCACTGATCAGTCCAAGGGCTGTGTTACCAACCTTTAGGCTGAACTTTTCACCAAGAAGTTTTCTAACTGGTTCGTGACTGATCTTATCAGCAAAAGACATCCGGACAAACCAGCATCTCACAAGGTGAGTCATAAAAAGATCTGTTAACACAACCTTCCATAAAGAATGTATAGTGTTATTACTTCCTTTGCCTTGATTATGGCCTATTCATACACATTTTCGTTAAGCTAAATGTGAAATAAATTTGTGATAATTGAAGGAGAATTACTCTTTCTTTATAATCTATTTTAAGTACCACCAAGAATTGAAGGGGTGTGTGTGTGTGTGTAGCCTTTGTACATTAGCAGAAAAGCAGCTGCAAATTCCATCCAGAGCAACATGGCTAAACGCAACTGTGCAATATTTGCAGTCTAGAAAACTGACAAATCTGCCCTGTTCTCACCTGTCAGCAAACATTCCTGTTCCCCAAGTGAATACTTCCGCTTGTATTCAAACCCAATCTTAACTAACAGTTTGGTCCCCATCCCATCCTCCAACCAGCTTTGGACAAATAAGACTGATGCTGTCATATTGACACACTTTATTTAATTTTTCGATTTGGGCTCTATTTTTCTGCGGCTGGAATTAAAAAATAACTTTAGCCCCATTTACTCGGCACTGTTTTCAGTATTGATCCCATAGATTGTCTTTAATGAAAACATCAACTGAATGAAATTCCTGAAAACTGACAAATAGCTTGAATTCTCCTTCTCTCTCGCTCGTTCTCCTTCCCTATTGTAGCCCTCTCGCTTGTGGAATTAAGTGGCTCAGTTGTGTAGGTAGCAGTGATCTGTGAAGGACAAAAAAGCAGGGAAGGCATTAAATTATCAATGACTCCTCTTGGAATTCTATAGCTGTGCGCCAGCCCCAAGCGCGCCAGTTGAAAAATTCCAACAGGGACAATCAATCTGAGAGCAATTGATTCAGGCTGGTTGCATAATTAATGTGGGTCTGTGATTTGTCACATTCATAATCACCTTATCTTAGCACAGGCGTGCCCACATTTTAAACGAACTGCTGCTGCCTCCTGATTTCTGTCTGTTTGCACCAACCAAAGCTAGCATGGTTTTGTAGTTAAGGCACTAGACTAGGACTCTGATCAGGGTTCAGTTCCCTGCTCTGTCGCAAACTTCCTGGCCTTGGGCCCCAGATTTTTAAAGGTATTTAGGGATTGTTTCATTCAGTGTCACAACACCTAAGTCTCATTTTCACAAGGGGTTTAGGCACTTAGGAACCTAAATCCCTGTTGATGGGCGTTTGGCTCTTAAATGCCTAAATTCCTTTTGAAAATGAGACAGGCTCCTAAATCAATTAGACATTGCTGGGTAGCCAGCTGGCTTTCTGGCTGCTTTGTCCTACAGGGAACCAGAATCTGGCCCTGTCGTTTATATGAATAACTGTATTTATCCAGGGGCAATTAATAGAGAAATTAAACAAATAAAAGCACAGGACACTCATTAACTTCTGCAGCCCTGCGGAGTCACTTCTGGGCGTAGGCTTTGCTCCCCAGATATCAAGAATGTTCCTATTGAGCAGATGCCGTGCAATGATACGCTCTGCTGCTGAACACAGCTCAGAACTATTCATCACCTCCCTCCGCAAGCCTCTTTCTGCCTGCACTGCAGTCCACGTCCACACTCCCAACAAGAACTGTGCCCTTTATAGCCAAACCAAAGCCAACAGAAAACTCCACTCTAAGAACATAAGAGTGGCCATACTGGGTCAGACCAAAGGTCCATCTAACCCAGTATCCTGTCTTCCGACCGTGGCCAATGCCAGGTGCCCCAGAGGGAATGAACAGAACAGGGAATCATCTAGTGATCCATCCCCTGTTGCCATTCCCAGCTTCTGGCAAACAGAGGCTAGGGGACACCATCCCCTTTAACTATAGAACTGATGACTCATGACTTTCCTCCAGTTTCAAAGGCATGTAGGCTGCCTCCATTATCCATACACGACTTGTTTAAGAGCAGGGTTGCTTGTATTCTGAATTCTTAGCATATACTCCCCAGTGAATTATTCCAAAACACCTGGAAAACCATACTTGATTTTGAGGACTGATCCTACCCTTTAACAGGATTTTCCCTCCTCATAGTCCAACTCGTGTCCTTCTCAGAAAAATGTCCTGGCTGTCTAGTCTAACCATGTATTGCCAGAGATGTCAAATCACTTCAGATGCTACTAATCCTAAGGGGTGTTCCACCATTCCAACATGTGTATATGTAGCATTATGGCAGAGTTCACTAAATGGCATTGTTACACAGTTTTACAAGTTCTTTTCCATAGTGTGCAAGGAAAATTTTAGTCCTGGAAGAGATGCTGTAGTGCTGTTGATTTCTGATGCAGTTCTCTGGGGGAGTTGTGGCAACCAGCAAGAGTTTGCTCTCTGTCTGACTCTTTCTACTTAGGTCAATTCTTAGGGCTGAGTTGCTCCCAGGGGACCAGGCACTGGTGTTTGGATTGTGATCCCTGGAGGACAGGATGACTTGTCTGCTGTTTGTGATCACCTCTGTTCCAGGACTGGGGTAAATAAAACAAGCTGTGATAAAAATACACCCAGATGCCATGTCACTAACTTCTCCTCCAATGGGAAGCTGACCTGTAAGGTGCCTAATCTGTTACTGTATGGAAGAGGGGTGACAATATATAATTTTTCCACCACCATTCAGAACAGGGTAGACAAATACATCTCAGATGTGGTGTAGATATATTTGGTCCTCAGCACAGGGGGCTGGACTAGAAGACCTCTTGAGCTCCCTTCCCTACATTTCTCTGATTCATTGGCTATATCTGAGTGATCATATACCTCTTAAGGTCAAGCAGCGTGTATGGGCAGGAGGCAGGTTTAGATTTTCATTTGTGTTTCAAGCAGCATTTATTTGTATTTATATTTCCCATGGTCTCTTTTAATGACTCAGAGAACAGTCTGTGAGCCCAGAATAATACAAGGTCGGGTTTCTTGATGTTGTTTCAGTTCCTGGGTGGTAACAGTGTCAGAAGATGACCAGATCTTGCTTTCAGCCCTAGCAATGTTTTCCTGGCAGGGAAGGGGGGAGGAAAGACAGTGGAAAGACAAATACAAAGATAAAATACTTCAGTACTTTGAGTCCATTTAGGCTTTTGCAGAGCTCTTATGCACATTCCCACAATGCTCATATTTCTACGGACATTAAGAGCACCTCACCATTAGGGGAGGACAAACTTGTTCAGGAAAAACTAGATCCACTCTGAATCTCAGTTTAGAACCTACATTTAAATTTAACCAGAGAATTTTTCCAAGGATTTTTAAAAATGGCTTTGAAAGTAGGAACAAAGGACAGTGGGATAAGAAGACAAAGAACATAAATATCACGTACAGGAAGTAATAATACAGTAACAAACATAAAAGGCACCTGTGTTCACAATAGCACAGGACCCACAAACATATACTCGGCAAACTATCTTAACTTATTTGATCATACCTAGAAGAGAAATCAAATCAAGTATTTTTTTTTTCAAATCCCCAGCTTTATCAATAAAGTAATGGCTAATTCTCCCATGTCTTGCCAAGTTACCCAGATCGATGTGCCATTTGGATAGGGTACCTTTCTTGGAGTTTCGCCAGTTAACAATTAGCCTCTTGGCAAGTCACTTGATATTTTAAAGTTTGGAATAGTCTGGATATAAACACATTGTTCCTCTCTTAGCTTCCTGCCCTCACTAAAACAGGCTTCATCTTTTGCTGAACTCTAGCTCAGATACCTCAAAAGACTCACAGTTTTTTAAAAATATATATATTTTATTTATTAAAGTCCAGAAGGGCCCATTGGATCATCTAATATGTGCCTCTCTTTGATGTCAGAGAGATTAAGAGACTTTCCCAAGGTCACACACCAACTTAGTAGCAGAGCTAGGAATAGGACCTTGGTCTCCTGATTCAGAGGCCAGCACCATATCCACTCAACAACACTGCCTCACAAGCTCCATCTCTCCTGGGCCATTTGCTGCCTTCGGAAGAAATAAGCTGGCAAGAATCCAAGCAAGAGTTGAGGAACAAGGTGGCATTGGGTTCCAGGGGAAAGATGTGGAAGCAAAGGACTGGAGTGGGAGAATAGAACAAGGATCTGAATAAGTTGCAATGGAGACAGAAAGCAAATGGGATTGGAGAAACATCCCAGATTTTTCAAGGGAATCTCCACGTCCCAGATACTCACAGGTATTTAGGTGACTAACTCTTTTGACATCAATGGGAGATAGGCATCAAGAGGATTTGCACCCAAGTCATTTGAGGTTTGACCATCACTTCTCATCCTGCTTCTGCTTCCTCTTAGCAATTTAACTGGTTCCTTTTTATGATCTTTGACCCAAGGAAAACTCCCATGGATTGTTCCAGGGAATTTTCCCTGAGCCAGGACTGATTAAAGGATCTCAGCTGTGCCCTTTGAACAGAGAAGTTGCTTGATTAAAAAATAAAGACCCACATTTTGCCCTCTGATGCTAGCATAGCACTGCCGTTCATTCCAAGGGTAGCTCCAAGTGCCTTCAGACCTGGTCTCTGTAAAATCAAATCTCTTTCTGATTCTGTGGCTTGATAACAATTCTCCTGGCTGTTGTAGGGGTTTGGATGTTAAAAGGTCATCTTGTAGAGCCTATTATGTCACATACTTGCTCTCATAGTTCTACCCGGCACATTGCATCTCTCAGGACCTTTCAGACAGGCTCATTGAATACAGGATTATTCAGTCCACAAAAGGTGCATAAATGGAACATGAAGGCTGAGAATTAAATCCACAGAAGTCTGGAAGCAAGTTTCTCTTATTTTGCCCTCATCTCCCTCCCACTGGACCCCCATGTTCTGTTGCCCCCTTACAGCTATATTCCTCTCCCATTCCCTTTAACTCTACCCTTGTGCATCATCTTCCATTACTTTATACGCTGCCATAGCTCTCAACCCCAGCCTTGTCTGTGTCAGAAAACTTACAGCAAGGTAACTTAAAACCAAAGTAGTCACACCCGTACAAACCCCTAATATAGACATGCATAAACCAATTTAGCTTGATGTATTAGCATGGCTTACGTGTGATTTATTTTTTTTAACCAGTGTTAAGTGCATCCATAATAAGGGTATACCAAGACCGTTTTAGTTACACCAGTGTACGTTTTTTCTGATCAACACAAGAGGTAACATTTTCAAAAGTGCTTACGTCCAATTTTCAAAAGTGACCTAGGCTCCTAAGTCGCAATGAAAGTCAATGGGATGTAGGCTGCAATGGGCCAGACTTGCAAAAGGATTTCTAGGGGAGTTAGGTGCCTACTGGGATTTTCAAAAGCACCTCGACACCTATCTGCATCTCTAGCTGCTTAAATACCTTTAAAATACAGTCCTAAGTCCCTTTTGAAACTGGGACTGCAGCTTGTAAGTCACTTAGGTGCTTTTGAAAATTGTACCCAATTAATACTAAGTCTGGATTTCTTAAAATTGCGCTTTCAAAATGGGCGTAATTAAAGATACAAAACAATCTCACCTTATTGGTAAAGGCATGGAAGTGTTTTGTTTTGTTAGCTACTGAGTGCGGTCAATGATGGCCAGGGTTAGGATTTTGTTTCATTTTGATATCTATTTCCACGCTTGCCTAACTTTAGAAAAGTTACAGAGCAGCAGAGTAAGCGTTTCCTTTGTTCAACGTTGAAGATTTGGAAAAATTACAGTGGCAAAAAAAAAAACCCATTCTATTGCAGTTAATAGCAAACGGAAAAAAGGGGGGAGGGAATCCAAACACTAAGAATTTTTGAAATTTCAACATTTTTCATTTTGACCAAAAAAAAAAAAGTTTTTTGGGGAAAAAAACTGGCAAGCTGTTCACAAAAGCCACTTTTCATTACAAAAGGCTTCTAAATTAACAAATTTGACCAACTCCTCCCACCATCAAGCAACCAGCTTCATCAGAGAGAATGATACATGTAGACAAACCATCACATTGTTTATCTTACTTGATGCAAGAAAGACAGCAATGAACAAATAGGACCAAAGTTAATCCATTCGATTATGGCAGAATTCTCTGGGCTTCTTTTCAGAATGCATTTACATCACTAGCAGACTCAAAATTACCCACTTGATTCACTGCAAACTGTTTTTTTTTTTAATCCACACAAGCAAGGAGTGTTTCTCCTGCGGCATCCAATGTTTTCCTTTCTCATCTCACAGCCATATGCATTTGCACAATTATCTGCCAAACAAATGCCAAAATGCTGGTGTATATTCAAGTTCCTGGCCACAGCGCACTGAACAAAATAATGTGCTTGTCTCCAGTGCAAATGGGACGAATTCAGTCCTGGTATAAGCATGCGCCTCTCTGTTGAATTCAGTAGCGTTATAGTGAGGAGCTGTGTTTAACTGTAGTCAGAAGTCAGCCAGCAGAGCACAGTTCTTGGCAGATACTCTGCAGTGGAGAATGTGTGAAGCTTTAGGGATAATACTGTTTTCATTGCTCCATTAAAGTTCCTTCTTCAGTGTAAGAAGAACTCTGTATAAGTTCCTCATTCCCATGATTCCGGATTGCTTTGGTCTAGGATTCTTTACCATTTTAATGTGACTCCTGCTTTCCCCAAGGCTGTATTTTGAGCCAGTGTATTTAAAAGCCTGGCCTGGCAGTGGGAAGAAGCCCCACTTTTAGAAGACACAATAAGTTGGGGCAATAGGGGTGGAATCAACAGGGACAACATTTGGGGCGGGGGGAAGAACAAGTTGCCATCCCTTTTCCTTCCCAAAGGTGAGGGAGACTCCAAGGAGAGTTGCCAATTCTCCCCACTCATTCAGCAGCTAGAGTGAAGGTGGTGCATAGAATTGTGTCAGGGATTTCAGTGGGCTGTGATTCAGACACTTGTGTTCCCCTTTTAGCAGGGCCGTCCTTAGGATTTATGGTGCCCTAGGCGGGATTATTAAACTGGTGCCCCTATGCCTGACTTGCTCTTAGCAACACAAACATAAGCTTACAGTATTGGAAAACTTACCACATGCACGTTATTAAACCCAGTTTAACTTAATTAAGCACACTGTAATGCTGATGGACTAGCACTAAAGAAGTAGTGCTATAGAAAAAATTCTGATTTGACAGAATTATGCAAATAATATAATTTTTTAAATTTGTCAACATTTTATTGGAAATTTATATGAAGAGGTATTGAAACAAGGATTTGGTTTTAATTAAAAGCAATCTTTCTGGATTTTTTGGCTGCAAAATCAGTAATAATGTCATTGTATGACAAAGACAAAGTGATGTCTTGTTCGATTGCAAGAATAGCAAGACCAGTCAAGCGTTCCTGACTCATTGTAGAGCGGAGATAGTTTTTAATGAGCTTTAGTTTTGAGAAACTCCGTTCTCCTGATGCTACTGTTACAGGAATTGTCAGTAGAATACAAGTGGCAATGTACACATTAGGATACATGTCAACAAGTTTGGTGGTATGAATAAACTGTACAAAGTCCGTCACCGATTTTGCATGTGGCAACATTGGTGACAGTGTACTCAAATCTTCGTTCAGTTCAAGTCCATTTAAATCAAAAGTATCACCATGCTTCAGGAGGCTCTCTAGGTACTTGCACTGTGACCTTGAGCTATTGTGAAGACACCTAACAAGGCGCTCTGCCCTGATTGAGACACAGTAGAGTTGGAAACCCAGGTCATTTTTACAAAGCCACTTTTTAGTTTTAAATGTATAGTGGGCATCAGTCTTAATGTTAGTTACAACTCTATATCAACCTTATACTGTAAATAGATCAATGGCATTATCAAGTTTAATAAGCTGGGTTTCCAAGCAGTGGGAAAATATAACCCTAGTTTTACTCCTAGGTAAAGCACAAAGTGACCAAAATGAAGTCAGCACAGAATCATCTCTTCTAGATTAAGGTAGCACAGAAATGTTACAGAAATCCTATTGTGCCTTATTTTTGTTTGGAAAGACATTAGCAATAGCAGCACATTTTGGGCACTGCCAGAAATACATGATAAATCACTGCCTCTAAAGTTCCATCAAAAACTGACATTTTCACAGCTTTAGCATGATCTGCTGCACAGATTCTTCACAAGGAAGTGTCCCTGGCCTTTTAAACTCATATTAACCATGTATTTACTTTATGAAAGTTGGACAAAACATTGTGAAAACGTAAGACATTGGCTGCCCAACCTCTGGGCTGGCAAAAGCTATACTGACTCATTGGAAAAAAAAGCAAGAGAATCTTAGTACAACATATGGTCACTCTCTACCAGGGGTCGGCAACCTTTCAGAAGTGGTGTGCCAAGTTCACTGTAATTTAAGGTTTCCCATGCCAGTAATACATTTTAACGTTTGTAGAAGGTCTCTCTCTATGTCTATATTATATAAATAAACTATTGTTGTATTTAAAGTAAATAAGGTTTTTAAAATATTTAAGAAGCCTCATTTAAAATAAAATTAAAATGCAGATCTTATCAATTTAGTGTGATCCTTGCCTGGGATCCTTGTCTGGGGTTCCAGCCACCAGCCCCGCTCAGCCCACTGCCAGTCTGGGGTCCAGCCGCTGGCCCTGCTTAGCCCACTGCCGGTCTGGGATTCCATTCACTCAGCCGGCAGTGGGCTGAGCAGGCCGGTGGCAGGCTGAGCAGGGCCGGCGGGGGGGCTGAGTGGCTCAGTCCGTTGCCAGTCTGGGGTGCCGGCAGCACTCAGCTTGCTGCCACTCTGGGGTTCCGCCTGCTGGCCCCTTGCCAGTCGGGGTCCCAGCCGCTGGCCCCGCTCAGTCCCCCACCGGCCCCGCTCAGCCCGCTGCCGGCTGAGTGAATGGAACCCCAGGCCGGCAGTGGGTTGAGTGGCTCAGCCGGGGTCTCAGCCGCCGGCCTGCTCAGCCCGCTGACAGCCTGGGGTTCCTTGGGGGTCCCCAGGCCAGCAGCGGGCGCTGAGTGGGGCCGGCGGCTGGGACCCCGGCTGGAAATGGGGCAGCAGCCGGAACCCCAGAGCAGAGGTGGGCTGAGCCACTCAGCCCGCCGCTGCGTGCCATCAAAAATCAGCTCACATGCCACCTTTGGGACGTATGCCGTAGGTTGCCGACCCCTGCTCTATACACTAGTAAGGAGATGAGCATATTACAGTTGTTGGAGGGCTCTATTTAGCAGTAACAGGGCTATAGGAAAGTCAGTCAACATTTTTTGTTTCTCTGATGAAAACTGGCCCACTCCCTGCCCCATACCAAACTTGTCACAAATAATTGTCAACAACTTAATTTTCCGGTTTTGGCTAAGATATTGATTTTTTTTTTAAAAATATTGAAATTGAATTCAGGATTGTTAGCAAGCATTTTTGGCAAACAAAGTTGTTAAATGACAATCTAAATGGCAACACAGTACTGCTTTCATGCTTGGCTCACCCCCCAGCCTGCTGGTCCAACAGCTGCAGTAGAGGAGGAGATAGGTGGAAAACTGCAGGACCCCAAAATCCACCTCTTGGGGTGAATAGTAGCAACAGCAGCAGAAAACCCTCAGGTCCGATCACACGCCAATGGGCACCATCGCCAGCCCAACAGACTATGGTGAAGTTAGCCCAGCATCTGATCTCAGGGACGGGGCACCCATGGAGCCACAGCAGCTCATCCTGCCCTGTGCAGCTCCCCCCGGATGAGATGGATCGCTGCCAGCCCAGGGGAGAGACGCGCTCCCCAGCTAGGGTGACCAGATGTCCTGATTTTATAGGCCCAGTCCCGATATTTGGGGCTTTGTCTTATATAGGCACCAATTACTCCCACCTAGGGTGACCAAACAGCAAGTGTGAAAAATCAGGACAGGGGGTGGGGGGGTAATAGGAGCCTATATAAGAAAAAGACCCAAAAATTGGGACTGTCCCTATAAAAGTGGGACATCTGCTCACCCTACCCCAACCCCCGTCCTGATTTTTCGCACATGCTATCTGGGGGTGGGGGGGGGGGGG
>NW_020664585.1:10553090-10597326 GCF_002925995.2 Terrapene triunguis
GTGAGTTCCTTCCCCCACCCGTACCCGTACCCTTCCCAGAGACCCCAGCAGCCAATCCCCTCCCTCAGACTGTGCTGCATTCGGCTCTCTCTAGGACCCAGCAGCCCTGCTCTTACATGCTCCACTGCTTCTCGTCTGTCCGGGCGCCGGGTAGAGCGGTGCCCCCAGGTAGCGTGGTGCCCTAGGCGGCTGCCTGTTCTGCCTATGGCTAAGGACGGCCCTGCCTTTTAGGGTTGCCAACCCTCCAGGATTGCCCGGGAGTCTCCAGGAATTAAAGATTAAGCGTCCATTAAAGATTATGCCATGTGAGGAAATTTCCAGGAATACAGCCAACCAAAATTGGCAACCCTCTCCCCTTTGCAGGACTCAAGATAT
Organism: Terrapene triunguis; assembly: GCF_002925995.2. Taxonomy (NCBI): domain Eukaryota; kingdom Metazoa; phylum Chordata; order Testudines; family Emydidae; genus Terrapene; species Terrapene triunguis. The sequence goes on from NW_020664585.1 coordinate 10,553,466, forward strand.
TTTCTCTCAGCCTGCTGCATTTCACCATTTTAATACTTTGTTCAAAGACGTAAATATTTCCGAACATGTTTTACGTAATGAACTAAAACAGAGTAGCACGTTGTTACGTAATGAAACGCTTAATTTGGGAGCGTAAGGTATGGCTAGAAGTGAATGTTTAAGCAGCCACCGGAGCAGCTTGCGTGGCAGCCAGCTTACACTAATGTAACTCAATGTGAAGGGAATTATAGCTCAAGTAGTATAGGGCAAATGATTATGAATGTGCATGAAGACACAACACAACACATTGGTGAAGTAGCCATGGGCAGTGACTCCTTCTCTGGGAAACTACCTGACTAGCCAGAACTCATCACAACCAAAGAACAACTTTAATAAGATTAAAGCCTCAGCGTTCGAGGTTTGCACATTTCACACAACTGTGTCATGAGCTCCTTGCGTTGTATGTGGCTCAGCCTAGTTTTAACAGGGACCTTCCTCTATTAAATCCCCACTGATTTTATCCTGCGCTCGGAACTAGATTTCTCAGAAGAGATGCTTTTCAAGGAACCAGGCTCCATTTTGCTTGGGATGTGGGCAAACACCTCTCTCCAGTGTCTTAGCTTCAGGGGTGCGTGGGGTGCATGCAGCTTTTATGTTTTAAATATCCAGTTATAATTATGACAAATTTTGGAAGGGATATTACGTCTTGTGCTTCAGAGCTTAAGCCAATTGACAAAGCTGAGACTATTAGCTACCACGATGAGAGCCGATGTGGAGGGTGGGGGAATTGTCCCATAGCTGCTACTGTGCGGTTCTTACACCTTCTGCTGAAGAATCTGGTACTGGTCACTGTCCGAGACAGGATCCTGGACCCGCTGGCTCTTGGGGCTGATTAAGTGTGGGGTTTCCTATGTTAGGGGCGCACAATGGCCTTATCACTAGAGCAGCAGAAAGTTTAGCTCTATTACTGTTCCCTACAACGATAGACAGCCAGTGAGTAGTTTTTCAGATCCAGGAGTAGAGGGGGGGGGTCCATCCTTAGCTGCTGAGTCAGTGGAGTTCTGATAATTTACATCTGCTGGGAATCTGCCCCTTAAAGATCGCTTGTATAAGAGCCAGCACCACACTTGAATAAGGGTTGAGCTGAAAGTAGTCAGAAAGACTCCGTGAAGAACAGTGATCGGTTCCCAAGGGCCTCACAGTTCTGCCTTATTTCATTTAGCTGGGCGTGGACTACAAGCACAACAAATAAACCTTTAAAAAATCCAGTGAGAATCAGCAGACAAATAAAATCAGCCCCGCAGATGTGAATTGTCATAGCTGGAGCTACACCCCGTTTACAACAGCTGAGCTCTGGTGTCTGCTGTGTTCTGTTAGACAGTGAGTGAACAGAGGCTAGTACACACCTATTAAGGCTAAATGTTTTCTTAAGTTAAATTCTGCTCTCAGAGGAGGTTGTATAACTGATTCATTTGAACTGTAGTGGGCCTCAGATATCGATTGGCTGCTCAGATTTTGAGCTGCCTGCACTCCATTAAATATACAGTATGTGTCCAGCCCAATAAGATCACAGTGTCAAATTAGCTCTGAAAGCAAAACTCAGCCCACGCTGCAGCTTGTAAAGAGTGTTTCAAACCAGGAATAATTTACTGTGTAGTGACTTTGAGCCCACCTCAGCACCCAGGGAAAGCCAAAGACGTTTTGCATTAGCATCTATATACACAAATGCCAAATTTTCAGTCCCTCAGCACATACAACGCTCCCTGGAGCTCAAGGGGAGATGTGCCACACATGAAGAGCTCTGCCATGCTGAGCGGCGAGTAGACTGTTTTTTTCCCTTTGAAGCAATCGTTACTTGCCAGGGATGAATTGTAATCTCCTATGTAACCCTTGCAGGGTATCCCTGGTACGATAGCCTTGCCCCTGCCTAAACCCCATTTAGTGGTTGTCCGGATTTCAGTGGGTACAGCTACTACTACTTAATAAATGCAAAACATTGTGCAGAAATTACCTAGCTATGATACACACAGCCGTGAAGCAGATAGGTTAAGATTAGCTCCCATTTTACAGATTGGGAAAATCGAGGTGGGGTGTAAAGCGATTTACCCATGCCACATAATAACTTAGTGCCAGTATGATATGAACTCGGGACCTCCTGACTGTCAGCACTGGTCTCATCCCTCCTGGCTGGCAAAACAGCAATCAATTCACAGAACTTACAGTTGGTATCCTCCTACCTCTACATTCATTTAAAAAATGAAACACAGTTTCAGCAGCAAAGCCCACTGTCTCCAATCTAGAGGGCTTCCTGCCCACTCCCTCACCCCCCACCCACTCTCTGGAGAAATAGTACTAGTGCAGTAACTCTGTTTTCTGTCAGGGAGATCTCACTGTGCCATAAAAATGACACCTTATGTTGTACATTATATGTATATATATATATATATATATATACTTATACTTACTCAAGCCTGCAGGGCCAACCTAGTTTCTAAGCTCCAAAGCATCTTCTGCTGTCTCCTTCATACATCATCACTGGCGATGGACAGATATTAATAAAACCCAGACGCAGGGAATGATTATTGTTGGCTATGTCAAATAAATGTAAATGGTTTTCCCCTTTGGCAAATCACACCTGACAGCCTTATTTCATAAGTTATGTTGACTCCCTGGGACTGGGATTTTGTGACTAACAGCTTTTGTTTTTACAAAGTGACTTCCTCAGGCTGGGAGGAAAATGAAGACAGATAAACATATTGTGATTTGTAGAGTCGCTTAGCAGCGGAAACGTGTCACACTCGGCCAGCTAAATTCCTGTGATGAACAGGGGGTAGCTGCTGGTTGGTGAGCAATGAAAGCGTTTTGTTCTGTCACGCTCAGCTCCTGCTCCAGAGAAAGCAGGGTGGTCTCTTTTCTGGTTGGTGTCCTGGATGCCCTTCTGAAATGTAGCATGTGGCGGGCAGAGAGGCGGATGGCGTGTGCCACCAAACCTGAAGGGCCTTGATTTCAGTGGGAGTTTTTGCTTGGGAAAAGGCTGAGCACAGTTTGTGAGGGGCCTCTGTGGGACATGCAAGCAATGTTCACCCCTCCCCTACACGGCTGTGTAAGGGCCACTAACAGTCCCTGGGGTGCTCTGGGACATGCAGGACTCCTGCCCTGAGACGCAGGATACGGTGACTCCCACCCTTCCTCCTGGCCCATGGAGCAGAGCCATCGCACCAGGGGACAGCCAGTGGCTTCATTACATTACCTCTAAGGCAGAACATCTTCCAGGTACCTCCAGATGGGACACAACGCTACACTGCCCCCTACATAGAGGGGTGACATTTAGGCCACAATCTAGCCCTGAATCAAGCTTTAGCCCAGGGGTTCTCAAAACTTCATTGCACTGCGACCCCCCTTCTGACAACAAAAATTACTACATGACCCCAGGAGGAGGGAACCCAAGCCTGAGCCTGCCCAAGCCCCGGCAGAAGCCCAAGGCCTGCCACTCCAGGCATGGGGGCAAAGCTGAAGCCCAAAGACTTCAGCCCTGGGCAGGGGGCCTGTAACCTGAGCCCCACCATCCAGGGCTGCAGCCGAAGCCTGAGCCCTGCCACCCAGAGCTTCAGCCCCGGGTCCCAGCAAGTCTAATGCCAGCCCTGGTGAGCCATTAAAGTGGAGTCATGACCCACTTTGGGGCCCCGACGCACAGTTTGAGAACCACTGTTTAGCCCATAATACAGCACTTCCAGGACTTGACGAGGAGCCGCAAGGGGAACAGACCCTTGTTTAGCTAAAGAGAGGCCCGGATGCCGAGGAGTATTGAGTATCCACAGCTCCTAGCACGGTCTACGGGCTCTCAGTCAGCAACTCTCCTCTGCCTCTGGTGTGCTAGCTTAGTCAACCAGAAATATAACGTACACTGCACAGGTCGATACCTGTGTTCGTCAGGCATAGACACAGCCTGCACTTAGGTAACCATGTGGCTTCTAATCATGTCAGCAGGAGCTGTGGATGCATGTGCTGAAGGCAGAGTAGGGCCAGAGCTCAGGGACAATACTGCAATACCCTGAAGAACACCAGGCAGGCCCTGCAATGGAAACAGGTAAGACCACCATTATCAAAGGTGCTTTCTAAAGTTAGGTAGCTACATTTTTGCGGTGTCCAACTTGGCACCCTTGGGACTGATTTGCAGAGGTGCTGAGCACCCAGAGCCCTCATGGGCTTCAATTGGTTTTGAAGGCGTTAAAAGAATCGGTGAACATCAAGGCTCAGGTGCCCAAGAACTGGGGTACTAAAAACTAGTGGCCCCTGTTGAAAACGTTGGCAGCTTCAGGGTGGGCTTTTCAAAAGCGCTCACCACCAAACCAGCACTGACGTCAATGGGAGTTTTACCTTTGGCCAAAACGGGAGCGGCACTAGGCCACCATTAAGAGAGCTTGAAAAAAATCTCATCCTAAACTTCTTGTCTACAACAGAGCCCCTGGAGGCGGTTGCTTTCTCTGTACAAGGGCTGTCAGGCTGCTTCTTGTTCCCAACCTGGAAGCATTCATGGGAGAGACAAACATGTAAGCATATGTGTTCCAGTGTCTGTCTCTATTTACGCTTTTCTCTGGATGCCTGACTGGCCTGGGGAAATAAAGATGGCAGCCTGTGAGGGATTGGGAGGGTGTGCCAATGTGCTCACAGAAATATGTAGCATACCTCGGGTATTTGTTCTGCATCTCTAATTCTCTCACACACAAAAGGAAATAAATTGTTTGTTTTTTTTAAATACAATTAAAGAGGAACAAGCTATATCTTTCCAAATGCTTCTACTCCACAAATGTAATGCTCGTTATCAGGTCATCTCTAGAAAACGTCACTTTTCTTCTCAGCGGCAGGGCCAGATTAACACTGGGGCTTTAGGGGCTGCAGCCCAGGGCTAAGGGGGGCCCCGGCACAGCAGGGCGCAGGCAGACTGCCTGCATGCCGTGGCCCCTTGCAGCCCCCGGCTGCTGGCATGTCTATGTGGCCCCTGGCGGGTGGGGGTGGGGGAGTAACCAGCCAATGGGAGCTGCAGGGGCGGCACTTGCGGGCATGGGCAGCGCCCGCAGACATGCTGTCCCCTTCCCCCCAGGGGCGCGCAGAGACGTGCCAGCAGTCGGCGGTTTCCGGGAGCAGCATGGGGCTATGGCAGGCAGCTGCGCCGCTGGCTGGGATCCACCTGTGGTAAGCACCTCGCACCCCCTCCTGCACCCCAACCCGTGCCCCAGGTCAGATTCCCTCTTGCACCAAACTCTCTCCCAGAGCCCGCACCCCTCACCCTCTCCTGCACTCCAACACTCTTCCCCAGCCTGGAGCCCCCTCCTGCACCCAAACTCCCTCCCAGAAAGAATATAAGAGCTGTTCTAAGGTAAGAAGTAGGCTATTTTGAATTAACTTAACTATATTCTACACGTTTTAAGACTGAAATGTAACCACAGAACGGCTTTATGTTAATTAAAAGGCACGTTTAGTATAGCGTGAATAGCCTCGATGCCATAATTGTGATCATTTTGTTTTAAATTAGGAAAAAGACTTGTATACAGGGGCCCCACAAAATCTAATAGCCCCGGACCCACAGGAGAGTTAGTCCGGCCCTGCTCAGCGGGACCCCCACATTCCCCTCCACGCCTGGCAGTTATGCTTGCATGTGACACCCAAGCTCTGGCCCTGCAAGATAGGACTCGCTCTCATTCCTACGTTGTTTGTACGTATGGTGCTGAGCTATGGAACGTCTTTGCTATGGTCTGATACTGAGAGGGGCGGAGCATCGTCACTAAGACCTGATCCATTCTGGGACCAGGACTTTGTAGTTTTCACATACTCACTCCACCCCAGCGAAGATCTCCCTCGCCGGCGCATGACTAGACAAAGGCACTAACAGGACTGATCTGCCAACATGAGAAGCCACAGGTTTGAATGCGACCTAAGTATGATTACAAAGGAGGACATGCAGCACCGCCAACGTCCAGGAACTTCAGTAAGAACGGAGCGTGCTGAGCACCATGTGGGGAACTCACACTAATGTCAGAGGCTCATGCCTGTGGGCAGTGCCAGTTCCCTTAGATTTAAGGTTACATGAAAGGCAAATCTACAGCATACTTCCAGCTGCAAATGTTCCTCCAGCTAGATGCTCACCTGCTCCAAGTGAGATTCTGCCACTCAACTTTTTCTACCCACTGCAAGTATCGGGGAGGTGCAATGAGCCATCTAGACCCTTCAGTTGGTACCGTTAACACGCACCGTGTGTTTTTGAGGTGAAGGCACTCCTGCACAAGAGGTCTGTTGTATCAATGCTCCTTGTAAATAGTCTCAATAATTATTGGCTCTTTCCACCTGACTGTATTTTCTGTTTGACATTATGCAGGCCTTCAAAATCAGGGATGAAAACAGCTGCTAAAAAGAGCACTAAGAACTTGTTTTCTAAACTTGGTGGGTTGGGTAGTTTGTAGGACAAAGTGAAAGGACCAAGGGCTTTGCAGGAGCTAAACACCTGCTTTTGAGTAAACACATCCTGCAAAATACTTGAAATTCCTGAAGACATGGGGAACAGTTGACAGTACTCACAGTCATAGGCCCTTTGGTTGAATCAGTTATTTCACTATTTAAAATACCCTTATCTGGAAGAAAAAAAATCTGGAAACTCTTGGGATTTGTTTGGTAATTTAGCTGTAAGCCCCTGCTTGGTCGGTGTGGTGCTCTGTCCCCCTCTAGTGGTGGCTAGGCCCCCTACAGAATGATGAGCCTGCTACAGCTTGCTACAGCCGATGCCCATGTGTAGGTTAGCATTACACAGGGTGAATTTAGCACACAGGAGAGGAACAGGGCTGGCTCTAGCCTTTTTGCCACCCCAAGCGGCGAAGAGGGAAAAAAAAAAAAGCTGCAATCGGCGGCACTTCGGCGGCTGCTCTCCCACGCCGCTTCATTCTTCGGCGGCAATTCGGGGGCCGGTCCTTCCCTCCGAGAAGGATTGAGGGGCCACCGCCGAATTGCCGCCGAAGACCTGGACGTCCCGCCCCCTTCCATGGGCCGCCCCAAGCACCAGCATGCTGCGCTGGTGCCTGGAGCCGGCCCTGATTCCCTTTAGCATCCCAGCCTTCGGGAGAGATTGGAAGTTTATATCAAATTTCGTGGCTGTGGTGCACGTGACAGCAGCTGGGCCCATTTAATCTAAACAAGGTATGCAGGCATCAAAAGCAAGGGACAGATGTAATGGAAAGAGGACTGATAACTAATAAGTTGGCTGGCTCAGGTAATGGGACGCAGGCGCCAACACATTTCTGCTGTAGATCAGTTCAGCTCTGGGCTAGGGCACCAGTACCTGGTGAAATGCTTTGGTGTTCTCAGTTTAGTTCCTAGCTGATGTGACAACGGGCAGTCTCAGCACAGGCTTAAAGAGTTAAAGCAAGAGGAAGACTTAATTAAGCTTTCAGTTCTACAGCTGTGCCTCCTGAACAGGGAAAAATCCCCATCAGCGCAGAGGTAGGGGAGAGGAAGCTTGCACCACTGCTAAATAAATAGCACAGCGTTGCAATGCCAAGAACTGTCAACCAAGCACCTTTCCCCACCATTAAAACTCACAGAATGGGCTTTTTAAGAGGGCTGACGCTTTGTGTGGGCTGTCACAGTGTTACTCGCTCATTGGGGATTCAAGCTGCAAGGAGTAACACAACTAATTTGGTATTCATAGTGGCATTATTATGCATTTTCAGAAGTGTAGATTTAGACAGCGTAATGGACAGTGCATTATCTACAAATGTGTTCTCAAGATCAGAGCTGGTTTAAAGGTTATTCAACCTGGGAGAAATTATGCTGTAATTAAATTTATCTTGCATTTATCTATTTGAGGAAACATAACTGCAGTTTAAGGGAGGCAGGGGGGAATACATTTAGGAGCTACATTTTTATTATCAGCAGCACAGAGGATACAAATTAGTCTATCTCCCTTCACTGAGCAGTGTTATTGGCCATATAATATAGGACCTGGCTCAAAATAAATCTCCTTCCAGCTAAGGGTAACACATAGCAGGGTAACAAAAATCAGGCTATATGTTAAAATAGAACAAAACTGGGATTTGGGGATGGGAGGTTCAATGGTGGGATGCTTGGTGTTGTAATTTTCAATCCTGACGAGGTGGACACAAGAGAAGGAGCAGTCCCACCTTATATTCTGTCCTTTGTCACCCTCACTTCCAAAGCCAGAGTCCCTCCACCAGTGGGGGTGGGGGTGGGGAATGTTTATGGAGGCCCTGCTCCGGCTGCGCCCCTTCCCTGCATTCACCTATCATTCCTTTCTTTAAAAGTGACCCTCCCCCATCTAAGGCTCCTATCCCTCACCTTATAATACGGGCCTCAGTTCTCACCTGCCACCTCCTTCAATCCCTCTCCCAGTGACCTCAGTCTCTTCCCAGCAAACAAGCACATCCCCAATTTCCCAAGCTCCCAAAAATCTGCAACGCCTCTACAGCCATTTATTCACCCACCCCCGCTCTCCTAATGGTTTAAGGCCCAGCCCCAGCCAACGGGCAGGACAATAAAACGCTTCCCTTGGCGTACATTTTAAAAAGCAGCCCTTCAGCAAGATAGACTCTGGCATGTCAGGAACTTCCTTAGCCTGAAGTGATTGCAGCAACTGTTGTTTTAGTAACGCTGTAGCCATTGAGCACAGTCAATATTTGGACAGCACAAAAAAAGGCCGCCTAAGCATTGCCCAGAGGCCCACAGGCAAGGGGCGAGCAAGCCTTGTGTTTGCACAGTGTGTTCAGAAACGTTCCCCAGCGAGACCTTGCCTTCGTTAAGCCAGTCATTATGAAAATGAAGAAGTGGCCTGAAATCCCAGCGCTGGGAGCCTTTCAGCCCTCTCAATGCTAAGAAGAAAACAAACAGACTGCAGCACAGTTGGCTCTGCCGCTGCTCTGCGTGAGCCAGCATTACCCAGCCTGTGCTCTGAGGGGAGCGGGCACACTGATATTTAGGACAAAGGCATCTCCCTGTTGGAGGAGGTTTGGCCTGAGGATAGGCAACTGGACCACAAAACAGAGACAAGCCTTGTCTCTAAGCGGGCAAATTGCCCTTGTGGTTAAGGAACTGGACTAGGCGCCACAGAACTAGATTCAAATCCCAGCTCTGCTACAGACTTCCCGTGTGACCTTGGGCACGTCCTTTAATCTCTCTGTGCCTCCGTTTCCCATCTGTAACACAGGGATAATACTGCCGTTCTCTGCCTTGCCTATTTCAATTATAAACTCTTTGGGTAGGGCCTCTCTTTACATAGTTGTACAGCACTTTGCAGACAGGGGCTCTGTTCTCAATCAGACCCTCTAGGCAGTGTCATAATACAAATAATTGGGCAGATTATATAGATGCGCAGGCAGTGTACTGGGAGAATGAGCACATGATGGGTGAGAGTCATGGGGTCCCAAATTTTAATCCTGGCTCACTCATAGGCCAGAAGGAACCATCATGATCATCTAGTCTGACCTCCTGCACATTGCAGGTCACAGAATTTCACCCACCCACTCCTGTAATAGGCCCCTAACCTCTGGCTGAGTTACTGAAGTCCTCAAATCATGGTTTAAAGACTTCAATTTACAGAGAATCCAGACTCTACCAGTCTGAGCAGGGGGGAAAATTCCTTCCCATCCCCTAAACATTGCAATCAGGGGGACCCAGAACATGTCAGCAAGAGCCAGCAGCCAGACACCTGGGGAAGAATTGCCTGTAGTAACTCCGATCCTTCCTCCTGTAGTGTCTAGGGTTACCATCTGTCCGTATTTCCCCGGACATGTCCGGCTTTTGCGTCTCTAAATAGCCGTCCGGGAGGAATTGGTAACAAGGTTAAAAGGTCCGGGATTTTTCCCCTCCCTTTCCTCCCTCCCTTCCATGCAGAGTGCGGCTGCTGATTGGGCAGCTGGGCCAACTGACCCACTCCCATTGGCCTCCAGCAGTCAGAGCCCTCCCCTGCTCCCCCCCTGCTGCCTGCAGCGTGTTTTGCCTACACGTGGACATGAGCATGGTAAGGGGAGTCCCAGGGGGCAGTCAGGGAGCGGGGGAGTGTTGGATGGGTCCCCGGTCCCTCCACCTGCCACCCCCCCTCCACGCATCCCCCCCCCCTCCGTGAGTCCCCCCGCCTGCCTCTCCCATGCCTGCTTGTACTGCCAGAGCCGGCAGCAACTGCTGTCTGCTGCCCCTGGGTCCTAGTGCCCCCCATCCACAAATGGCAAGACAGGCTGCCCTTACCCTACCCTTCCACCCTAGCCCTGAGCCTCTCCAACGCCCCAAACCCCTCATCCCCAGCCCCAACCCTCATCCCCCCGCACCCTAATCCTCTGCTCCATCCATGAGCCCCCTCCTGAATCATGAACCCCTCATCCTCAGCCCCACAGCCCTCCCCCTTGCACCCCTCCTATCCCCAAACTCCCAAACCCCCTCCCCCTTCCCACACCCCCCCTCCTGCCCTCAAACTCCCTCCCAAAGCCTGCACCCCCTCCCTTTGCACCACCTCCCACCCCCAAACTCCATCCCAGAGTCTGCACTCCTCACCCCCTCCTGCACACCCACCCCCTGCCCCAGCCCAGAGCCTGCACCCAGCACCCAAACTCTATCCCAAAGCCTGCACCCTGCACCCCTCCTGCACCCTAGACTTCCTCCCCCCACCCAGGACCTGCACCCCAGACTTCCTCCCCCCACCCAATCCCCCTCCCAGAGCCTTAGGCAGGTGGGGGGGGGGCGCGGGTTCTGGGCACCACCAAAATTTCTACAACCCTGCCACCCATGCGAGTAGATAAGCGTCGGGGCAGTCAGGGGACAGGTAAGTTCCTAGGGGGGCAGTTAGGGTGGGGGGTTCTCAGCAGGGGGCAGTCAGGGGACAAGAAGCGGGGAGTTGGGGGTTTTGAGGGGGGCAGTCAGGGGGTGGGAAGTGGGAGGGAGTGGATGGGGCGGGGGCGGGGCTAGGGCGGGGCTCCTCCCCCCCCCCCGTGTCCTCTTTTTTGATTGTGGAAATATGGTAACCCTAGTAGTGTCCCATCTTCGGCCGGCTGGGGATATGTGCTACTAGCAGTCACAGCTGGCCCCTACCACCCTGTGTGGCTTTGAACAAATCACTAAGTCCCTATACCTCACTTCCTCCCCTGTTAAATGGAGATAATCCATAGCTGGTAGGAACATGGTGAAGATTAATGCTTGAGAAGTGCTTTGTTTGAGCATATAAAGATGCTATATAGAAGCTACCTGATTCCATTAGGTCAAGAAAGAACAACAGTCTTCTTTGGATGGTTTTGCTATTATATCCTTCAAGGAAGTGTGAGTCTTCCAGTCTGATCTTTGTTTGGGGTGGGGGGTATGCCAGTGGCTAGAGGCCAGCACATTAAATAACTACAGAAGCAGCAAGCACATGCAGTGACAGCCTTTCAGAACGCTTTGCTTCCCACTGCTAAAAATGCTTCGTGCTTCTATGAGCTCTTTAAACAGCCACCTGGAGCCAGAAGAAGCCTTCTCCCAGCTGCTGCATACTGTCTGAATTGCTCTGCTCACGGCCTCGTGCTTCGCATTAAACTTCCAGCTCCTTAGAGGGCACATGCTAGGCGCTCAGGCTGCAATGCCTGTGAAAAATGTGAACACAGCCCTGCCCGGCCTGCCACTGCTGTGCATAGCAGCTGCTGAACACAGCGTTCATGCTGTCCAAACAGGAGCTTAGAACTGTTCAAATGCCCATCGCTAATCTTAGCTCAGCACCGGTTTACTGTATTGCCTTAAGCAGGCAGCTGAGGGGACGAGGGGAAATACAAAATAGCAATGGGGTATCTAAACTCATGCTGAAAGCCTCAGGAATTCTTTGAGCTTTAACTAAAAGGAGCCTGTCCTCTCCTAATCTAGGTTTCAGTCTGTTTGCATTCTTCACACTTAGGGCTTGACTCTTCGCAGCACAGATGCTGAACGTTGAGGCCAAAGAAAAATAAAGCAAGGAGCAGGACAAAGCGCACACAGGCCCTGACCCTGTGTTAATAAGAGGGTGGCAGCACCAAGGCCAAGTTATTCCTGGAGGAACGAGGTCGCAGAGGGCAGCATGTCCAAAGTCCACAACTTCCCCAAGGAGCTCAGGGGGAGTAGGCGTTCACTTGAGTATTTTGCCCGGTTTCAAGGGTGCACATGAGTTTCTGGTGCAGGATGCCTTCCTGATCCCAGTAGTATAAAGTGAAACTAAGGAAATTCAGTCCAACGGAGGTAGATGAACCACACCCATAGTTCAGGCTTGATTTTCTCCATTGTGCCCCCATTTTTCACATTTTATTTTAACCCCACATTCGAATCTAAGCCCTCATTCCTGATGTAGGAGAAAGCCAAGTAGTTGGAGTCAGGTACACTTATTTTCACCTGTGATTCATTCAGTGATTGCAAAGTTATAGGTATACATCTCGCAGGCAGAAATTGCACATATGGAAAAAGATGCCAGGCTTCATCTGAGCTGACTATTTATGCCTGCAGAATTCACTGATAACTGAACATATGCCTAAGCTTTCTTTTGGTTGGCAGGCTGGAAAATGGCAGGATGCTATGGGTTAATAAATTAGAAGAAATAGCCTTCAGCCACTGGCAAAGCCAAATAGTCTCATAGCCTTTATTTTAATTTTTGCAAAGTACATGTCTGATATTATCTTCCAACTTAATGCATCATTGCCTCTAGCCACCCACAGCCTGAAACCACACACACAAAGCCCAGACAATTTATAATATATTCATGCGTGCAATTTCAGGTCTCTTGGCTTCTCAAGAGGTTTGCCTTGTGTCTCTCCTGTAGGGTGACAAGAGCACTCAGCTTTGCTTCACGGTTCTCACACCTGAACACAAAGCACAAGGCGCCACAGCAGACAAGCCAAGAGATGCAGAAGCATGTGCATTGATTGATCTAGAGCAAAGCTGGAAAATCAACTTGATGGAGAATACATTGACAATACAACAAGACTTGTGAGTGGCTAATCAGTCATCACCCATCAGTGTATTATGGGTAACTGGAGTTTGAGTCCCTAGCGGAGAGCCAGATTTCAGTGTGATGCCACCCCCAGCTAAGGTTTAAGATGGAAACAATGGGAAGAAAAGCAGAACGCAATCGTACACATCAGAATGCCTGCCCATGACTCTCAGCAGCTGCCTAAATCTCACCAGCTCCATGAGGAACCCTTCCGGAAGCACCGCGTTCTTTGATGCGGATCTGGGCCATGCAAACAGCAGTGGTTCAAGCAGGGACAAGAAATGAGTTGCATTTGATGCATTAGAGGATAACCCCTGAGGAATCTTGGGATTTGCTAAAGTGTGGATTGTGGGAAATGTGAGCATTTCGGTTTTCCTGCCCCAATATCTTTACGGGCACATAAGGTGTCTCAGAAGGCCCGACAAAACCATCCACAATGCACCACAAGTTGGAGCAAAGCTAGGAACTCTGGGATGCATGCCCAGCAGTCAGTGTGGCTAACGCCACTGAGTGCAGCGCGGGGCGTAACCATGAGTGTGAGAGTTCAGCAGATGACTGCGTTGTTCATGTTATCTGGCCCCACGTTAAGCCCAAGCGATGCAAGTCTGCAATCCAAAACAGAGCCATAAAGGGGAAACATCCCTCCCTTGTTGCCATTGAAAGAAGAACGTGAAACCCCTTTCTTTGAGAAGCCCCTGGAGAATGGAGAAGCTGCTTTTCTCCTGTCGTGATTGCTCCCTGCACTTTGCATCCTACGCTGCAGCCCTCTGCTTATGGAGGTGTTTTAAATCAGGCCATGAGTTTGCTGTGTATTGTGTGGTGCTGTGTTGCGTGCAGGTGTGAAGTCACAGCATTTCTGCCACACGTAAATAGCGACACACACACACAAAAAGTGTCACTAGACCGCAGCTCCTTCTGGAACGCCCGAGGCATTCAAAATACACCCCATCTGCACGGAGTGAGAGCAGACATACACCGCTGTCGACACCACACGTTTTTTAAACTTGACCCGGGGAACTGAGTACAAAGGCATTCAAAAGACAGTGAACAGGTGACAGGAGCACTGAATGTGATCGTAAATACAGTAATGGCCTCTCCCTGATCGCCTGCTATTCCAAGCACAGTAGAAGCAGTGAGGAAAAAAGGACAAACACAGGAGGAGCCGAGGGTATATTGAAGTGGCACAAATAATGTGATAAAAATATGCAATTTATGTGGAGGGGGGAAAAAAAAAATCTATTGAGGTCCCAGCAGGGCCTGGGCGGAATTTGACCTAGTCTGACACTCAAAAAATAACCCCTCCTCAAAGAGCCAGCACAGGCCAATGCCTGAAGCGGACTTGAGCGATACAGAGTCCTTTTCTGCTGATCCCTCGGCACAAAGTGAAGTTCAGGCAGAAAGCAAACATAACCTGGGCGCCATCAGTCAGAGCAGATTCATTTAACGATGCTGAAAAATTGCTTTGCCAAACTTCCCCAGCTCGACTTAGTTCTGCTCAATGGTCATTTCGGCAACAGAAGGATTGAGCCCAAGAGGTAGCCAGTGGCAAAAATGTCCTCTGAGTGAATGACAACAGTATCAAGGCACTTTTTAGAGACAACAAACAGGCCTCAAAATGCCTCTGAGAGGTCGATCAGTGTCATTATGCCCATTGTACAGAACAAGGGAAACTGAGGCAGAGACTAAGTGACTTGCCCATGATCAAAGGACAAGTCTGTGGCACAATCAGGAATAGAACCTAGGACACCTGGCCCCAAGAGCACTGCTTTAACTCTAAACAACACTGCCTCCCAGTTGCCATCATATCCCAGTCTGTCTTTGTACAGCTTTCACACCTCGGCAGGTAAATTGCTCTGCAGGTTACACTGTAACTCCCAGTAACCCACTTTTACAATACACAGTCATTCATTTCCATAGCCACAATACTGTTGCCATGGTGATAGCAAGAAGAATAGTAGAGAAAAGGAAAAAGTTGAGATGCAGTATGTTCCCATGACAGGGAAAAAAAATGTGACAGATGCGTGCTGTAAAAATTGCATGATCGGTTATGGCCAGTCTCATATTTTAATCCTTGAAGAGCTTTGTGACTTAGTAGATGGGGTAGCGAATCGAGGAAAAGACTCATCCTTGAGAGAGAGAAAAATAGCAAGGAAACCCCTCTGTTAGCTCCATTAGACCCAATCGTCAATATGAGCGGAGAATGCTCAACGCCTCCCAAAAAGTCCTTAGTACTTTCTGATCTCAAGCGCTTATGCAGTTGTGCTAAGACAATACAAACAAGTCAGCCAACACCAGAATACGATCGCCTCCACTCAAACTTGAGGGATTCCAGGAAAATGAAAATGGGATGCAAACCAGCCCTGGTTCTGGTTTTCTAAAACAAAAACCAGCGCAATAAACTTGGTCAAATCCAAGTTTCCCCTCAGTCTTCTCAAGTGTTAGTGTCTCCCAGTCCTACCCCCCACCCCAAACACATCATATGCAGACGGGCAACACTAAGAATATTCCCTCTCCTCAGAAATAGGTAGTGCTGCATGACAGGAAAATAAGCAGCAGCTCGTACAAGATGGCCATTTAGGGCTCTTGTTGTTGTTGTTGTTGTTTTTGGCAACTGACAAACATTTTCAGCAGGTTGAGCAAACATTTTTGGTTTTGCGGAACATTTTGGCTCAACCAGCTGAGATTTTTCAGCTTTCGGTTGCCGACAACTGGAAAAAAAAAATCAGGTTTCACGTTTTCAACAAAAGGCTGAAAAAACAAAGCTGTTGAAAAATTTGACAAACTTGTTTTTTTTCCCCCTTTTCATTTTCCATCCATTAGTTTCCACAGCCAAGACACCATGTTTCTTCACCAGGTGTCCTGGAGACTCGTGTTGAACTTTCAGCACTTTTATTGGCTCTCTGTGTGGCTTTGGACAGGTCACTCAAGCAATTCTGTGCCTCAGTTCCCCGTCTTTACAACAGGGTCAAATGTCCCTACTTCACTGAGGAATTGTGATGATAAAATCCATTCATGATGGTGAGGTGCTCAGATACCATAGTGAGGAAATCCTGCATCTCGGTTGGGGGTTAGACTAGATGACCTTTGTGGTCCCTTTTAACCCCATGATTCTAGCTAGGTAGATATGACCGCTGTATCTCACCCACTGCTTACGCATCTCTTGGTTAGTCCTCACAACATCCTGCTTTAAAGTTCATTTTGCAGGCATTGAAACAACCAACCCGGGGCTGAATTTCAGAGAATAAGTGTCGTCAAGGGTTTAGTGTAGAGAATTAGACGCCCCGTGTCCCAGTCTCTTTTCTTGACTCTGCCACCACTTTGTTATGAGGCTTTTGGCAAATCACTTAACAGACGATTTTTCAAAGGTGGCCTCAAAGTTTGGGTGCCTCTTTTTTTTGAGTACCCAACTTGAGGCACCTTGGGTCTGATTTTCAAAGGGCCTGGGACCCGCTTCTGAATATAAAACACAAGGGACCAGATATAGGTGCCTAACTGCCTCTTCAGGCACCTTAGTCCATCATTCGAACCCCACTGACATCATCAGAACCACCGCTCAGCTGATGCCTATCCCCGTAGGTGCCTACGTTTCCCAGCAGCAGGAGGATTCAAAGCCACCTTACTTGCCCCAAAGCAGGATTCTCAAGCTAGGCATTCCCCCACCTAGCTTGCCAGCCAGGCCCAGCGTACTCAGAGCATGGCAAAGACCTGTCACAAAAGACAGCTGCAAGGATGTGTGTCCCCCAGCCTAGTGGTTAGGACAGTCACCTAGGAGGCAGGGACCAAGGATCTAAATCCCTGCTCTGACTGATTTGGAGCCAGGCCCTGAATCCAGGTTTCCCAGCATTCCAGGGGAGTGCCCAGACCAGCAGGCTGTTTGCTATAATAGTCCATCTCTCTTCTTCTCCCTTCCCGGCAAGAAAGGTCTGGATTTTGGCTACTAGGGCATGAGCAGCTTAGATGTCTAACTCTAGGAGAGGGTTCACGGGTGAGAAAAACTGGGGAAATTTAAAAAATGAAACTTGGAGAGAGACATTTTTTAATAATTTAATTTTTCCCTCATTATTATTATTAATTTTCCCCTCATTATTTGAACAATTGCAACCAGCTCAAGTTCTGAACACCCCAGAGGCCGAATTTGCCTTTTGCAGTTTCATCTGGATACTTTTAGCAAACAAATGGTGGAGCCATGAATTAAAAGCCAGGTCTTATGTCCCAGTCCAGTGCCCTATTCCAAGCTCTGACAGAGACTCCCCGTGTGACCTTAAACAAGCCCCTTAATATCTTCCTGCTTTAGTTCCCTGTCTGAAACATGGAGCCAATATGCCCTTTGTCTAGCGTGTCTATTGAGATTTCACATTCTCTAGGAAAAAGAGCACCTCTTACTACGCTTGTACAGTGCCTAGTATAATGGGTCCTCTAAGTGCTGATACAGTATCTCTACTAAGAATATGGAATAACTTCATACGGTATGTAGCCCAGCCGTGCTGCGTATGTAAGATTTTCATAGTGTTTTTTATAGTACTTTTCAGAGTGGAGAAGATGGAGGAAGCTGGGTTCTTCCCTTTACTATGGAAATGCCATTCATTTTAAAGCCTGCAAGGTCCCCTGTACAGCACAGTAGCCCGTGGGAGTTATTCCTGACTGCCCTAGTCTCAGAGGCAGAATTTCAGGGGGTGGTGGCATCATTTAATGCGTTGTCATACACACAGGATTTTTTTTGGGGGGGAGGGGCGGGGGGAGACTATTTGAATGCTGTATCCTTAACTGAACCCATCACTTAGCAGAAAAGCTGTATCTCCACTTTTTATTTCAAAATTGCCACACGTACCTGAAAATAGCAGGCAGAATAGGCTATTCTGTCTGCTGGAGACATGCATCAGGTCAGGGGAGAGCAAATAATAAAGCATTGTTTAATACACTGTAACGGGCCCAGCAAATATTTAACTGTCTTAATATAAATGACCTCTGTGTCATTTTATTAACTCGGAAGACGCTGTAGTTTCTTGTGCAGGAGGCAGAAGAAAATGCATACGCTCTACGAGAAAATAAAAAGGAAATTGAGGGAAGATGTTATCGTGGTTTTTATACCTATCACAAAGTCTGCGTAGGCCTGCTTGGGCGATGCAGGAATACAATTTTAATAGATTATAGACAGTGCCCATCATGTCCTGCAGGTTTACAAAACACCTGCATTCATCCTGCTCACTCCAGGAGTCGAAAACGTTTAAAAAGAGACAAACGCTGCTCAGTTCAGCATGAATGAACCGTGAAAAGACAGACCACACCCAAGCAGAGCTTTCTATAAGCCAAAGGAAGAGCCACCATAGACTCCATGAAGTCTAGTAAGGACTTTGCTATTGACAGCCTAATTGATGTGATGGGCAGGAGTATAAGACCCTGAGATAGGTCGCTCTCCCCCTTGCACTGGGAAACGTAAGACTACTTCAGACTCTAGACACTTTGGGTCGCATCATCTACTTTCACGTGTGGCATGCACTAGGATGTGCTGGTGCAGCATCAACTCCCTACGAAGCAGCTGAAATCCCTGCAAAACGAGCAGGTTGCACTACATTATCCATTCCCAGGGTGACTTCCACTGTCTCGCAGGATTCATTCAGAGACATTACTGTAGAGTTATTGTCCCCCATTTACTCAGATACATTATAGGATGGTCCCAGTAATTAACATGAACGTTTCTCATGGGAACATCTAAGGAAGCGGTTATGGAACCAAAATTATCACGTGGCTTCACAGTGGCCGCACGCTTCGCTTCATGGATGTGAAGTCCGATTGATTTTGGTAAGACGACTCCCACGTGAAGCGGAGCACACACATTTTGTGGGATGCAGGCATAAATCTAGGAACAGGAGCGTCTGTCTTCTTCAACAAGGTGTACGTATAGGCACAATTAAAAGCCTTCCATTATTTACAATGCAATTGAAAAAGGCAATCCAATAGCTCTAGTATGAAGTTTTCAGCAACTCCTTTAGTCATACCTGTACTGTCTATTCCGACACGTATTGTATTACAGTAGCACCTAGAGGCCCACGTTGCTGGGCACTGTACATACACATCATAAGAGATGGTTCCTGCCCCAATGAGCTTACACTCAGGGGTCGGCAACCTTTCAGAAGTGGTGTGCCGAGTCTTCATTTATTGACTCTAATTTAAGGTTATGCGTGCCAGGAATACATTTTAACGTTTTTAGAAGGTCTCTTTCTAGAAGTCTATAATATATAACTAAACTATTGTTGTATGTAAAGTAAATAAGGTTTCAAAATGTTTAAGAAGCTTCATTTAAAATTAAATTAAAACTGAGACCTCCGGACTGGTGGCCAGGACCCGGGCAGTGAGAGTGCCACTGAAAATCAGCTCGCGTGCCACCTTCGGCACGTGTGCCACAGGTTGCGTATCCCTGGTCTAACTAGACAACATGAAAGGTTGAAGAGGAAACAGAAGCATACAGAAGTGAAATGACTTGCCCAGCCTCACAGCAGGCAAGTGTTAGAGCAGGGAGGAGAACCTTTTCTTCTGATTCATAGTCCATTAGACCATGTTGCCTTCCATTCCCTCCCTTCTCCCATGATTCCACAGCAATAAAGGGACACCTCACCTGTCCTCTGAATGAATCACTAAACTTTGTCAGTCCAAAGAGTGAGCGAGCGAGCGAGAGCAGGCGCGCCTTTGTCTGTAAACCCCTAGCGTTTAAGGCAGTCAGGCTGGTGTGACAGTCTTACAACTTCTTAAAATTAAATTCAAGTGTTACATATCACACCTGCAGAATGGTTCAATATGTCTTACACTTTTATATTACAAGGATATTTGACTCTATTCCAGTTTGAGGTCCTTATAAAAACATTTGACATGTTCCAGCAGTATTAAAGCACTCTGCAGTTCACACAGCAATTTTAAATTATTGCAGCACTTCACATATTTTCCTTTTTATAAGTACCTGGGTTTGCACAGTTTTCTACCATGTGGAGCAATTTAATAATATTGGAGATCATCAAATTTTATGAGTGGGAGTTTAGAACTGATCGGGAATCTGGATGTGTGCAATGTAATTTTAAAATCATTAAAGTTTCAAAAACGCTTAACAGCATCAGTGATGGGTTCACCCATGCCGGACCCTAAACAGGCAATGTTAGTACCCGTAAAATTTTTTGTCTGATGCAGACCTGAAGTGTTGGCTGTGTTAAGACAGCTCTGGGAAAAATGAAGATTAACACATTGGCAAAGGTTAAACTATTAGGTATTTTTTCCATCAATTCTGAATCTTAAGTGCTTCCTTAGACCATCAATATCTATTAAGTGAGTTTCTTTGCATTTAGTCCTACGCCAGCCTAGATGAGACAGGTGCTTTTCAAGCATCGGCTAAGGTGCAAGACAAGAACATGGGAGGATCATGCCAAAGAAATATTCTTCCTGGATTGTAGGCAAGACGTCACGACCATTGGAATATATTGGAGAGCTTCTACACCTTACGGCAGCATTTAAACTTGTATCCCCCAAGCACTTGACACACACTAACAACTCAATCACTCCTCGTAAAACCCTGGTGAGGTAAAGTAGGTATCTCTAGTCTAGAGAAATTGAGGCAATAAGATTAAGTGACTGGCTCAAGACAGAGGAGCCGATGACACAGCTTAGATAACAATTTAAGAGTTACCTTGTCTTCTCATAAAAGTAATACCTGTTCTACTATAACTATGTCAATATAGGCAAAGCAATAAAAAAACAAAACAAAACAAAAAAAACCCAAGTGGTGGGGAGCAGGGGTTGTACCAGTATAGTTATATCAGTAAAAACCACATCTCTGACCAAAATATTTATACCAGTACAAACATCCGTGCATAAACAAGGCCTAAATCAAAACACAATGGCTCTGACTCTTGCATCAACTGCAAAACAATTTTGAAAGCTCTGGATTGTTTCTCCACAGGCCTTTCAAACAGTAATAAACCAATATGAGGTTGAAAAGAAGTGAGTAGCAACTGCTTCATTTAACAAAGTATTTTACAGCATTTTTCCTCATTGTGGAAGAACACACAACATCACACATGCAGTAAATAGCAGCAAGGCTGTAGACAGAGAGATGGTAACACTTAATATTTTGTTGATTTTATTAAATTTTCTTTCAACCACTTTGAGTAATTTACCATTCATCGCGCAAATGTTGTATTTACCAGCAGAGAAGCACCTGTTCTATATTTCTACCTGATCGTGCCCTGCCGTTTGAGGGTAATCGTCTACCTCAATTTCATCCCTTAGCACCTAGAGTGGAGATTTCCTTTCAGGAAATACCAAACTGAAATGTATCAAAACTTAAGTTGCAGGCTAGCAACAATGAGGAAGGCTTTTCAAACTAACACATAAAATTATACCGCCAGTTTCTCTTATGCAATGCAACTGGTCTCGTTTCGGTGATGCATTCAACCCAAGTGCTTTTAGAGCCATCTTGGGTTTGTGACCATGTAGCCACACACACCATGCTCCTACTGGGCACCTCAAGCCTCTCAAAACAGGTGTCTCTTGGGTATGAAATGCAGTGGAACTTCAATAAGCGTTTGGATACAAACACCGAAAGACATGGTCATCAGCTAACCCCACCTACAGTTCTCCCACCATACGTGCATTGCTACGAGCAGACCTATAAAGATGGCCACAGTGGACCGGCTCTCTAACCTTTATGTTACCAAGCTAAGAGGGGAGCTCCAGCCTCTAGGCCTAAAACCAGAGATAGCAGGATTTCCTAACACAGGGGTGACCAACCTGAGCCTGAGAAGGAGCCAGAATTTACCAATGTACATTGCCAAAAAGCCACAGTAATGTCAGCACCCCGCCCCCCCCATCAGCTCTCCCACCCCGCTCCCAGCCCCTCTCACCCACCAGCAGCCCTGCCAGTCAGTACCTCTCTCTTCCTCCCTCCCCATCAGCTGTTTCATGGCATGCAGGAGGCTGCGGGGGAGGGGGGGAAGTGAGGGTACGGCAGGCTCAGGGGAGGGGGCAGGGCCTGTGGCAGAGCCAAGGGTTGAGCAGTGAGCACCCCCCCCCGGCACATTGGAAAGTTGGCGCCTGTAGCTCCAGCCCCGGAGTCGGTACCTATACAAGGAGCCGCATATTAACTTCTGAAGAGTCGCATGTGGCTCCGGAGCCACAGGTTGGCCACCCCTGCCCTAACACCATGCTGTTTTCCATTTCCCCTCCCCTTGCCTTCAGTGCCAATGCCCCATGAGACAGCCAGCCACCACAGGGCAGTAACATTCACAAGAACATGGGTAATGCCATTGCTACTTTTGAACAACAGGATCCCACTCCTCTATCAGCACTCCAATCAGACTTGTGATACGGCATAAATTGCATCCGAAATCTGACCAATTAAATATAGCTTTTGGACACCCACCAAACAGCATATTTCACA
This sequence comes from Terrapene triunguis, assembly GCF_002925995.2. Lineage (NCBI taxonomy): Eukaryota > Metazoa > Chordata > Testudines > Emydidae > Terrapene > Terrapene triunguis. Next base: position 10,575,839 of record NW_020664585.1, read on the forward strand.
CACTTTATGAGGAGCTGCCTAACAGTTATTTTGACAGGAGGTTATCAGTTAGCAACCTCTTAATAAAAAATTGAAGATGACTGAAAGAGCAACTCTGGAATCTGCTGAAGTCAACATTGATATTCACAGTTAGTCAGCCAAAAGTTCAAAAGGTTGGAGAATATAATTTCATAATAGCACGAGTCTGTGTCATCAACCTATTAAGAACCAGTACTCATCTGACTGTGTATTTTCCTCCTTTTTGACTCCATGCATCTCAACTTCCCCATTAAATTTTATAACAGTCTTGAGTTTAGTAGCCTCAAAGGGAGAACAGCAATCTCTGGTCCCCCCTCCAACTCCACAAGTTTACTTTAAATTCGGAAGTTCCCATGGAAATAAGCTAGGAAGACAGTCAGACTTAGTGTGTATTATGTCTGGTATGATGTTGATATATAGTAGACACATAAAACATCATTTGAAGTTGTATCCCATCACCCTTCTTGATAGCAATGCGAAGCATTCTCTTTGTCATCTTGTATTTCATTGGCTATCACTCCCCACCCCAGAAGTGGCTGCATATCAGTGTTGTTACAAAGGGCTTTGGAAACAATAAATGAAAGGAATTTTAAAATGTAAAATTGTGCAATGGCTTGTTCCCTAGATCAACAGTTATCACGGATCCATTACCATCCTTCCAACAAAAGGTTGGACAAAACTCACCACCAAGTCCATCAAGGCTGCCTGGTTAATCATCTCACTAGTCAGCACTGGATCCAGATTTTGCTATACAGAATGCTAGCAAGCCAGGCTGCTTCAAGAAGCTGAGTTTTAACCCTGCACGTAAAGTTAGATGTTAAAATAAAAATAAAATAAAACCATAATTTCAGCCACTGCAGTGTCTGGGTAGCAGCCTGACGAAAAATAGGGATTCATCTGTGCGTAGAGCACTGCTCCTCACAGATGTTTTCTTGGCAGAGAATTAGATTTTCTATAGACTAGCAATGAAACTGTGCTTGTCCCCATGATCCATTGCAGGTGGCTTCTAATTTTAAGACCTGCATGGTTTTTTTTATATACTTTAAACATACGCTAGGACTACTTTATGTTTTGGTGTGCCAGTTTTTGTATCAGCAAGGGGCAGAAGAATAATTTTGGAGCTCTAGGTGTTTCTAAGAGAATGGAGAGCAAAAAACTAACTAGATATCAATGGAATTGGATACCAAGACTTTAAAAAAAAATGCATAGTGGTACTCAGGGCTAGGTCCACCAAAAAGAATCAAGCACCTACATCCAACATTTAAGTGCCAGTGGCATATACAATACTCCCGCTCAGCTGCTGCCTAACCCTAGAGATGCTTGAAGTCCCTAGGTGCCTGAGTTTCCACCATTAAAGTCCTCATAATGCCTAAATTTCTGCCAATGCGCATGCACACAGCAGCCTCAGTGTAGGCATCTGGGTGCCTAAATTGTGCCTCTTCTCAGGTTCCATAAGGACACTTGCATCTGAAGCTATTGATTGTTCAAATGAAAGACATTATATCCTCTATTTCCTTCGGGGTTTGTCTGTATTAATGTAGCCTGCCCTGCATATACGTAAGGACACTTGTTAACATGACTTAGGTTATGCTTTTCAAAGAGCTATTTCAAATACAAACAAAAGTTAAGAATTCCACGCATCCATAAGCAAAGGTTCACTATCAAGCTAAAACCTCCTTTGAATAGTTTCAGCCCTGAGCAACTTTCTACAACAGAGTTAAATAGGGAATACAATGGAAATGCTGACAGGCCCTTAACTATAGTGGCAGTAGCCAGCAATGCTATAATTAAAGTACTTCACTCTGAAGATTTGTATAAGTAAAGAGATTGATGGGGGCTTTCTGAACAATTCCTCTGGTCTAAAAAGAGACCATTAGTTCATTCCGTAGAATAGGTACCTGCAATGAGGAGAGAATAGGTTTTTCCATATTACTGAAGATATGCAAAAAATTAGAACATGTGAAAATGCAATGTATCTATGTGCTGATCTCAATAAAAACATCCTGACTCCTAAACACCAAACTGCCATGCTTCATATTTGTATTACATTCTTGTATGGAAGCCATGATTTATTGCTTATTCTTTGTATACTTTGTTGTAAATAGTAATTGTAGTAAGCTTGAAAGCACTGTATAGTCTAATGCCTCTAATAGTAAGTATGAACTTCTTGATATTACATTTTAAATTAGTCAGGTGCTTACAAATGTCCATTTATGGTGACTCTTGTGAAGGATCTTTCTACTACACTGGAACAATCTGAAAAATGAACATAACTCAATGTAAATTGTACACTTCAAGGTATTTCATTAATTAGCTATAGGGCTCAGCCATGAAGTTAATTGATTAATCCTACTTCTGTGAATGGAGTGGAAACACTAAAAGATAAGGCCTGGAGAATGAATCAGCTAAGCCTTTGAGTCACAAAGACCTTATCCCTTTGATGAGAAGTGCCAGATTAATCTTCATAAATGGTCTAATTACTTGTGCCTGGAGCTCAGCCAAGTCATTCCAAATAAAAATTAAATTCTACAACTGATTGCATGTTCAGTCTCCTCTCCAGAGTGTTAGAACAACCATACAGCCTTACAATACAGGCAGACATCGACTGTTTACTTATTACGGTGTAGAAAGTATCCCCCTACCACTGAACAGAAGAAACTAGTCAAGAAAATATAGCTCCAATGGCATTGCTTATATTAGGATAGCATCCAAAGATCCCTAATCAGGGCCCCATTGTACTAAGCAGAGTACCCACATGCGTTAGAAGCCTAAGGGTATGTCTATATTTCAAAGAAAAAACTGTGGTGCCAAATCTCAGTGCACAGGTCAAGTGACTCAGGTTTGTGGTGCTAAAAACAGCAGTGTAGACATTCCCACTTGGGATGGATCCCAGGTTCTGAAACCTGGCGAGGGAGGAGGGTCTTGGAGCCCCTGCGGCCGTGTCTACACTGCTATTTTGAGCCCCGTGAGCCCAAGTCAAATGACCCAGGCTGTGAGACTCGGCGCCGTTTTTTCTTTGCAGTGTAAACATACCCTAAGTGACTCAGGAACTTTGGAAAACACTACCAATGGGTCTTTGCCCAAACCTTTACAGTCTAAAGACAAGAAACAACAGCAGTGAGAACCAAGGATTAACCGATATTATAAGTTATTGAGAAGCGGCCCTGAATCATTTCAAAGAATTCCCTATGCAACCATAATGGACTTTATTTCCCTTCCTCTCCACTCTGACCTCATCCCCACTTGAAAAGTTACCTTGAAGTCACTGCATACTTTTATATTTTGCTAGAATAAGCCAAGCACAAAGAAGCTCTGAGCAGCTGAGTCAAAGTAATTAGGATGAGTGACACAGGACACCTGAATCCAGAGCCTATGTCTGATAAGTTGGCAGGCCCAGCCAAAAGATGTTCTCTAGGAAACTAAGATATATTTTTATTCACTGCAACTGAACCTAAGTAGACTACACTGCCAAGCTTTGGCAATGTGTCAGGGCAGAGGCTACAACCTACAGTTTCTTTGTTTCTCTGATTACTCTCCATCCTCAATAAATATTTTTAATTAGACCACTTGAGTCTTATACTGTTTAGGAATTTCACGCACACCATTCGGAACCTTGGATCTCCAGGAAGAGGTAGTGAAGGAAGATTGCCCCCTCTTTGGGATTTTTCTGTCAAGGGGACCCTAGTGTCCTTACCCATGTCTCTCATGCAAGGCCTGCAGTTCCAATAGATCGCCACAGATGAGATCAGCATTTAAAGGCGGCCAAAGGTGACACTTCTGTGTCAGACTGATATTCATACCTTCTAGCCCCCAAAAGGGCTCCTTGAATAAGGAGTTCCAGAGCCAAACCTCCAGATGAATAACTGACTAAACCAGAAGCGATGTTCAAGGAAACCTATGGAAACTGAGCTGACTGCACACTGCACCGGTGTATGAGTTTACATCAGGGATTCTCCCTTCATCCTGTGACTGAAGGGTGGAGGCTGTTGTATTCCTAGCAGGAGACCCAAGACTGAAGTGAAAAACTAAAGAGACAGAACAAAAGGAACATTCACTGCAAACACTATCAGCCCTCCAAAGAGAAAAACATGCCAAGTGGAATGCATATTAAGGCTCCACCCACTTGGGCGATTAAACTAGTTGAACCACATTAAAAATCTTGTCTACCCCAAGGACTTTAATCTGTGGTAGCCCTACTGTAGCAAGAATCCAGTACCTTGCAGCACTGCCATTTCAAATTCCCTAGTGTAGATATGGTCTTAACACACTCCCTAATCAACGTAAGTTTCCCAGACAAGTGTGGAACAGGAACAGTTTTATCATCAAGGAGCAGACTTTTAAGAACGAGTTAATCTAATGAGATTTAACCCCCAATTCAGATGGGTATCTATAAAGAATTCTAAAAACAGCCTTGCAAGAAATTAGCTAAATGGTGGAAGTATTTATTGGTATAACTGGATAACAATTAGCTGGTACAGCAAAGTTCTTTTCTGCAACTACAAATGGTTTAAAAATACAAACCTGTCTTCACATGGAATCAAACCTTCCTGATTCATCCCCTCCTTAGAGTTCTGTCATCTTAAAAAGGGAGATCTCTTGATAAATAGATTTTTAGATAGCCATATGATTCTTCTGCAGCCTACTCCAGTCTTTGCCAAGCACATTAATCCCACCAGACCAAACTGGCTTTAAAGATGATGTACCACAAATAGGATATTAAAAGCTAAATAGAACAGAAATTACATTAGCCAATAGGGAATATTTACAGTTTTGCTTACAAGAGATGCAGTTCTTATTTTCACTATTCTGTTCAAGTGTTACACCACGATAAGGAGGCATTTAGGGACTTACACCCAGCAGGTTTGGCACTAGCTTGTGGGTCTTTTACCAAGATGACGAATATATGCAATTACTCCCAGACTCATCCCATTCTAATACACATTCCATTGGGTGGCACAATTAATAGGACTGCAAGATGCATTTGAGGAAATAAAGACCAAAGAACACTGAAGATCTGCAGTGTAATTTTATTCACCTAGGAACAAAGGGTCAGAAGTCACAGCACAAGAGTTCATTTTGCTTTGTAAACTCATTAAAAGGACATTTTATGTACCAAAAAATATTTAACATTTTAAATGTGGTCACCAAAGGAAACTGTAAAAGCTCAAACACATTAAACTGTTTAATAAAATATTGATTTTTCAGTTTGTTTTCTTTATAATCACTTGCAAAGTATTGCTTTCCATATCGCCTTACATATGCAGTATTAAATACAATAGGGTAAAGCAATTAAAGTTGAACAGGCTGAAAGAGTAAAAGCTACATTTACTCTATAATAGGAATGTGTTGCTGAAAGGTTCTAGCCCTGTAGCACATTACCAAGAATTACATAAAAGACACCAGGACTGAAGACATTAGGGCTAAGAGATCTCCAATTGATATTACACATTCATCTACTGAGAAGTCTACTGAAATTCAGTCTCCAATTTCTTTCCGCACGCTTGAAAATATTTAAGGATCTTTAAATGGAGATAATGAAACTGATAACATTAGATAAAAGACTTGCTTATTCAAAGGACACAAGTTTCCCTAATGTCCTAATACACCTAACTCTGACCTTAAAAAAAATAAAATAAAATCCTGGAGTAAAACCAGATCAGTCCCCAAAAGTGTCTAACATGTATCAAAAATGATAGCAGCTACAAAATAACCTACTGTATTGTCTAAATGCACCCAAGACCATTTTATATTAAATACTGAAGTGTAGGCTTAAAACATGTGTCCTATTTGCAACGAAAGATCAATTGCATACAAGCCATCCCTTTTTATCCAGGCTAGTCAGACCTATAAAGTTTAGATTGCCTCCGCTTGTCCCAAAATTGACCTGCTGAATTTAGTTTCCTCAGTTTTTTAAAATTCAGAGGAGGAGATCTCTTACTAATTTCACTGAGCCTCTTGAACTGTAACCAGAACTTCAAGGAAATACAGCATTTTGTGGGAAAAACAGGTGCCTTCAACATAATAAAGACTGCTGAAAAGTGTTCCCCCGCCCCAGATCCACCTTTCTTCACTGAACAAAGTTCTTCAGTTAGGGGTGAGCCACATTATACGTTTCCTTACCAGTTTTGACTAGTTATATTCAGTTTCCAAAGATGTTAAGTAGTCCCAACATGTCAGCATGAGCACAGCGCCTTCAATACCTAGAGTTAATGCACTTCCAAGATCTGCATTTTCTCTACAACAGGGCATACAAGCCCCACCAACATAAGGCACTTACCTACAGGGAAAGGGGCAGGGGTGAGAACTCATGTAACATGCAAGTTTAAGGAAAGAGTCCCATTGGAGAACAGTTTAAGATCTCGCAATCTATCAGTTCATTGCCAGTTAATTTATTGTGTGCTGGTCTAATAAACTGCTCTTCCATTTCAGATACTGTCAGGTCCTCCCATTGGCAGTCACTCCATTAGTCCTTGATCTTTGACGGTCATATTTCACAGAAACAATGAGGAAAAGCAGGAGGGTTGCTCCTTGGATAGCCGCCAGCAGGAAAAAGTAATAGTTTAAAAAGCAGCCATTAATGTTACCTAGAAAGAATTGGAGAGGAAAAGTAAATACATATAGGGAGGATACAATCCCGCTCAGTCCTATAATAATTAAGATTTATCTCTGCAAAAGGTGTCGGCAAAACCAGAACCAGATCATATTTCCATCATGTAACCAGTATTTCAGTTTTTGGCATTATCTAGAATATAAATTGCAGTTCTAGGAAAATACACAGCCTGCAAGCTGTGCTTTGTATTTTATGCTTGTACCTCAAAGTCAGGAATGCCCTTGAGAAGTGCAGACCCCTTTAGCCCACACAATATGATTTCTCCTCAATGACTGCACACAACCCCACTTAATGTTACAGGAATTACATGTGTACATAGGGGAGCACAAGCCCCCTTAGGCCTAAACAGTTTTAAAAAAAAATTAGCAGCCTGAGAAAAGTAGACTTATAGACAGGAAAGCTGTGAAGGTGCCTCCTTTTTTATAATTGATTTTCAACTAATGCAGAACCCGAGTTCGTTTATTAAACTCCTAAAAGGGAGAGAGAAATGTTTATAAGTGATGTACCTATGCAATGCCTTGTGGACTCACTCATACTTCAGATAAAACAGGTTAGCTGAAAAACTATGAAATGCATATCTAAATATATTTTTGCTCTTCTCCCAATTTAAATAAAAGGAGACCACACACAGAGTCTCCCCCCGCCCTTCTTTTTTTTTTTTTTTTTTTTTTATAAAAAGAGCTACCTTGCTAAAAAAGGAAACCAACTCCCCTGCTGGAACTGCTACAACCCGAATATGCTCTCAAGATTGCTATCAGAGTAAGACAAAAGCCTCTGAACTTAATGTGCTTTTAATTTACAGGCTCTAGTTTCTTCGTTTTAAATCAGAACCCCCAAAATGTATTTTCTCCTCAATGGGAGAGTGCCCTCTCACTCTGTCCATTTACTTATTAAGCTCTGTTTCAATCTTACTCTCCTGCAAGGAGAGTGAGAACAAGATTTGTATCAACAAGTGGTTAGGTTTATGGCTCACTGCTTAAATAGAAAGGTAATCAGGGTAAAAAAAATTAAATGAATTATGTTGATATAGAAAAAGTTTTGATATGAAAATGACTTAAGTCACTGAAGAGTTCATCTCACAGACATATGCAAAACTGTATGGCCAAAGTATATTCAAAGGAATGAGTGAGGAACATTTCCAACTGCCCGGCACCTCCTCCACCTCTAATTCTTCACTCAAAGCATCATCATTGGCTTTTGTATATTTCTTTACACCTGCTGAGGCATTTTCACTGCAACTTCCTAGCAATTCTGCATACAAGATGTAATGCAGATCTGAAAGATTTATGAATTATGATTTTTCACTTTTACTACCTGAATTGTCAAAAACCTTATTTTTTCCAATCCACTTGCCACAAATTTGTACAAGTAACTCCTGGGCTTGGTCTACACTACCAACTTATGTTGGTATAACAACATCGCTCAGGGGTGTGTAGACAGTGCTACGTCGAGGGAAGGGCTTCTCCCATTCACATAGCTTCTGCCTCTCGGGGAGGTGGAGGACCTATGCTAACGGGAGAGGCTCTCCCGTCAGTGTAGTTAGTGTCTTCTCTAGGCACTACAATGGTGCAGCTGCAGCACTTCCAGTGTGGAAAAACCCTTGAACTGTAAGTTGTTTAGAAGCCGTTCATTACGCACGTGCAATATTTGAGATCAGAGCAGCTTTGGATGGTACCACTCATATGTCAAGTATCAGAGCGGTAGCCGTGTTAGTCTGAATCTGTAAAAAGCAACAGAGGGTCCTGTGGCACCTTTAAGACTAACAGAAAAGGTGCCACAGGACCCTCTGTTGCTTTTTACCACTCATATGGTGTCTTTTTCTAACCCAACTGGATATGTAACTAAGAATCAAGTCTCCAAAGTGAACTTTTAAATACAAGATCAAAGCTTGCTTTCTCTGAATAGTCTCCAATATTCACTAAAAAGGCATTCTATGAACAATCCTGGCAGAAATCCTATTTGCTAACGTATTTACAGAGAGCAAACAGTGAAAGCAAAGTTTGTACTGTCATTGCCCATCTCTAGTCATTAACAGCCTTATACAAGACAGATTTTTTCTTCTAGGTCCACTGGATCATTCTCTTTTTATCCCTTTAGCCACCCAGTGTTCTAATTAAATATATCCACGGGTTTTAGCCAATACTACCTAAGCTGTTTCATGGAAAATAGAAGTTTATGCAATGAAGATGGGTAAATGGTCTAATTTTAAATGCTCTCCTAGAATATAGTGAAACTATAAAGCTTAAGGGTAAAAACCTATGTTTTACAACATCATTGAAATGGACGAAGCATAAACAGAATTCTGAATTTCATATACTACAATTTCTTTAGACAACCTCTTAGCCTTGCTCAATGTTACATGGTGCCTGTGTGTCTGAAGGCCTCAATCTCCCCTCCCTACTCAGCCGAATGGGGAAATAAAGTTACAGAAATGAATGCTATCATGAAAAATTCAACAGCATTATTCATATCAAGCCATTACTGCAATTCTCTTTCAACCCTCTCAGAGCAAAGTTAGGAATCCATCCAGCTATGTGGAACTTCTTTCAGGTTCAATTCACCTCTGACATTTCCTCAAAGTTGTTTTAAGCTAGTGATTTGTGGCACATTAAATACTTCTAAATTAAGGAAGCTCATTGGTAAAACATTATCCTTCTATTAAGAAATAAGCTCCCACTATTGCTGAATTTTCAAGAACAATACACTATGGCTTGCTTCCAACATGCCACGAGCTACAGCCAATTGGACCATTATGACTATTATAAGCGAAAGGGGGAAGCAAGAAATAGAGAAGCGCACATCAATCCTTACAAGCTTTGAATGCAGCGTACACATACGTGTGGAGATTAAGTTATTGTAATTATTGAAACGTAAGATCTAATTAAATGAGTTTATAATAAGCAATAAAAGCAAAAGCAGTCTTCTCTTGACATTTAAAATACAATATACTTTCAAAACTCCATTTGAAGAGCAGAAGTAGTAATTTTCCTTTGTGGGACGGGATGTTAAAAATCAAGATTTCATGGAGTTATCACAGAAATAATTTAATCATTTCAATGTAGCAATCAATGCTTAAGTGCCAGCAGACAGCGTGTTCTACTGCCATCAATGGGAAATAGTGAGAGAACACATGGGAGAACATTTAATGCCGCTAGTTTATACTGCATTTCTTTAAAAATTTATAGTTGTAGAATATCTAATGAAAAATTCACAAACCCTTCATTCACAATAAAGCTTCAGTCTCACAACTGATGGGCAGGGCCCTTGAAGACCTTACTAGGTCTTACTAATTTAAAATTTGATACATCATTTGCTAAAATATTTTTAAAATAACCAGTGAATTTAATACTTTGAAAAGTACTCGATAGCACTAAAAAAAATGAAGCCCTATTTATTCACTGGAGTAACAGTCCACGTAGCAGCAACACAAGGTACTACAAACCAAAACCACCCCACTGGTAGGCCTCAACCCCGATTCCAAGGTACAAACTCTGGGAATGCAAGGGGAGATTAGAGCTCTGCAGCTGCCGTTTAGGGCCAAGATAGATAGGGATTTCTGGTAATTCCCTGGTAACAGCTGTCCACTGGGAAGCAGACTGAGCATCCCCAGCTTATTCTACACAGCTGACCAAAGGAGCCACCTGAGGCAACACCTTTCAGTCTTAATCAACACAGGAAGCATTTGAGCCAATCTACATTGTTAGATGGGGGTGCTATCTTTTCTGGGGCTGTTTTATCAGAACCAAAGGAAAACAAGATGGGATGGATCATGCTAGAAAAGGGGGGAAAATGTCTAATTAAAAATGTCAAGTATGACAAATGTTATTTTATAACTAGTAACTTCCTCCATATTTAGTGCACATCTCTTGAATTATATGTATGCTATAAGAATGGACAGATTTGATCACCAAAGTTGCCATGGCAGAATAAATCTTGGCCAATATTAACAACTTGTTTTAAAGTCTTTTTATATTCAGGATGAACAAATATCAACCCCAGGGGAATTAAGTCTCCCACTGAGAATTTGCTGGTCTGGTCCTGTGTTGTTCAACCGTTGCTCTACTAGTCTCTTACGCTGCCTAGGGTTTAGCAAGAGAGACAAGGTGGGTGAGGTAATATCTTTTATTGGACCTCACCCACCTTGTCTCTCTAAAGTCTTGGGACCGACACGATTACAACACTGCATACGGGGTTTCCCAGACAGCTCAAGAATCTCAGGGAAAACAAAGTTTCCCATTCACCTCATCTGAAAATCTCAAAATGCTAAATTATAGAAATATTTTCTACAACATAAAGATTACTCCTGTGAAAGCCATGACAAAAATACACATCCTTAGAAACTCAATAGTTACAGGTGTGTCAAAACAAAATGCTTGTTACTACTGCACAACTAGATGCGGGACCTCTGTTTTTGGAATAAATTTTGTATTCGTGATGACTCCTGTGTAAAGATTAAGCTTTTGGCCATCTGTTTTTAAAGAAGGAACTTGTAAAATAAAGATGCCAACTTATGGCATAAATGCAGTTTCCAGACAGACTGTTAAAAAAAGCCTACATCACATCTAATCTAGCAGAAAAAGGCAAAAAAATTCAACACCAAGTTTAACTTTAGGCATAATTTTTAGAGGGTACATAAAACTGCACCTGCATATCAATGTTAACCTAATTTATTAAATCTTTCACACACACTTCTTGCTGTAACTAATCAAGCCACTGAAGTCTGTAAATGATTTTATGAAATTCCCAAGGTGCCACCTACTGGTGCCAATGATTTTGTTTAACTTCAACTGACAGTGAAACGTATGGCTTAGGTTGGACTGTAAGATAAACTGATTGCTAGGTAGAAATGCAAATTTAACTCTTGTATGATAATTGCCACAAAGTACCCTGAAACATGAGTTGCAAATAATCAACACTCTGTCGTCAAAAACTTGTTTTATTCTTTTCACTGAAAATTTGTGTAATTTAAAAAATTTTAAGAGACAGCAAAAAACTTGCTTCAACTGCTTTTACTAATCTAGACATTCCAGCTAAAATATTCTTAAATGTACAAATATCTTCTGGTGAGCAAAAATAGTAACACAGCTGAGCAATTAACTGAATCAGCTCTTTTATAAAGTCCACTTTACAACATATGCATTTCTAATGTATCCATTTAAGACAGCTCCAATTGTAGCAAAATGCAAGATGAAATTATGTCTTTGCCATATTAAGAGGGTTTACAAATGCAAAGTGTTACAATTCTAAGCTAACAAAGTTCCCACCCTTGAAATATAATGATTTCTGATTAAGCATTTTACTTCATCATCCTCCAATGCATTGAGGATTACTTACCAAAATCTGTATGATTACTCATCCAGCCAATTGCGTTAATAGACACCAACGCCAGCAGTCCTGAGCCAACAAATGACCCAATTCCAGAAAAGAAAAAGAACAGTCCCATAATGGCACTCTGCATGGATTTGGGAGCAGCTGAATATGCAAACTCTAGGCCTGTATTAAAAGAAAAAAAGTATCTATCTGTAAGAAATTAATGCGCTTGGTTACCAGCTCAACGTGCCTGCTAATGACAAATATTCATAAACATTGAAAGCAATACATTCATACAAGGTTAAAAACAAGAACTTGGATTGTCAGGGGACACTAAGGGATTTCTGTACCCAACTCCCATTAATTTCCAATGAGTGTCTAACTGCCTTAGACCTGCTCTGAAAGTCTTAATGCAAATATAAAACATTGATAACCTTGACTAAGTCCTGAACTTATGTATAAATATAAAATATTTTGATTTTATGTGCTGCACCACTCTCCTATTGTTCTTTTAGCAAGTGTACAACCTTTTAGCAAACAAGTTCTCTCCGAAATCTCATGTGTTTCTGGAACTCATTCACTTTATTTTACAAGTCAACTGACATCAGTCAAGTCTCATTGTGTACCAGAATCAACATACCATCTAGGGAGTTTACATTATACTTGGCTTTCAACCTTATCCAAAGTGAGTTAAACAGCTAGGACACTGTCCAGCCAAACTGGTTTTAATCATGGTTTGACTAGTCTGTTTTAGAACAGTTTTTAAAAGGCCATGTTTGAGTATTGATGGAAGGTGACTACAATATGACCTAGGCTTGAAATTTTTTAAAGTAGTTTTCATAACAAAAGCCAGCTCTCGACTCCCATATGGTCTTCTCGGCTAGACCATACTCCCTCATGTTTTGACTGAGGCAAATCCTACATCCCCCCATGGACGTTCATTTCTCTCAACTTGCAACACTTAGGGTAAGTCTCAATAGTTTTTAAAAATTTCCCCTTCTCCCAACACAGTTAACTATTTAACTTTACTTTGGGCAAATGTGACCTAGAATCTGCATATCAGACTAATCTTCAGCCCCACTGCCCCAACATGATATGCTGTTATAGGCTTGATCCCACAAAACTTACGCACATGCTTAACTTTACGAAGTCAGAATTCTACTGAAGTCAATGGGACTACTCACAGGGCATAAAGGCAAGGACACAATTTTTTTAGCAGAATCACAGCCAAGGTATGGTCTACAGGTAAGGGCAAGAGATGGGAGACTTAAGTCAAAGTAGTCTGCCTCTTCCTGAAATTAATGTGAAAGACTCTCCATACCTCCTTTATACCTCTTTGCAGAGGCATGGCTGCGCACATGAAGCAAGCTCAGAGCCATCCTCTTCACATAATTTTGAAACTGCAAGTATTTCTTTAACACTGCTTGACTATCACTACTCATCCATACACAGCACTTGATAGGAACACAATGGTGTTTTCCTTTAAGGGGAAAGGCTTAAGACTTCAAGCCAGATGGGTCAATTAGTCAGGGCCAGAGGGTGCAGTTCTGTTCAGACAAGGAAATGCATCGGAACTACATGTTCTCCCTTATTGATTTGTAGTGTCACGTGAGAGATCGTGTCTGAACCACCACATTGTTCTCCCTTGAAGCAGAGAGCACTTGAATGCTGCAAAGTGACATCTCTATGATTGAAGACTGTTGAAGAGCCCTTTTTCAGAAGTCAGACGGAGGCTCCAATAAATGTAAATCCAGAATGTGAGGCTCAGTGTCCTTATAGATATATGGAAGCCAACAGTATGTTTCTGGGAGAAGAAAGCTTCTATTTAATATGACAAACACTAAAGAAGTTAAAAATTTGTCCAAATCCTATTTATTGGGATGTTTTGCCACTAATATTACATTTGAAATAATTTCTAATTCTTATTTGGCCAAACCCTTATTAAAAATGCAGCTGTCTGTTCATCTTAAATAAAACTGTGACCTTTCACTAAATAACCCCAGCTGTCAGAAAAGTTTCCAGACTATCTGAGATTCAGTCTGGTGACCACACTGGATACTCATCACACAACTCCAACTGAAGTACACGGAGTGAAAGAACTCCAGTCTGATTTTTTTTTCTTGGTTCCTTCACAAAAGCATTGGACTTGAGTGATACCTTTGGGGGAATGTAATACTACATACTTCTGTAATTTAAAAAAAATAAAAAATAAAAAAAATCATGCTTCCAAACTTGAATAAATGTTCCTAGTCACCCGAATATTTAATCTGGCCTAAAGAACATAAAATCTTTTCTTTGCCTTCAGTGATATTGCTGCCTGCTGGCAGCCATTGATAGCAATTTCATGCTACCTCAAATAAGCAGTTTTGAAATTAAACCCTCTAGTTGGTGGTGTCATGTGAGATGATGATTCTCAGCTAAATAAGGGGGCTTTAAGAGGATTGCAGGGAATAATACAAAAGATTAATGCAATGTGTGTCATCTTTTTAAAGGTACCTGAAGTGAAACTAATATGGTTTAATAAAAGTATGCTCAGCTTTACTGTAAACAAAAACAAACTTATGTTTCAGCTTTTAACATATTCAGTTCTTTTTTGAACAAAGTGCTTTCAAATCACAGTATTGTAACCATTAACATTGCACTTTTTTTAAATTGAATTTCACAGCACAACGGATACGCCGATCAAATTTAAAAATCACATGTTTCTTGAAGTATTTTCCATTCAATCTTAAGGCACCTTCTTATTACCGGTCATTTAATTTAGTGAATGATCAGAAGACTGAAACAAAGCTTTGTAAACCAAACGGAAGGAAAGGGTAATAAAAAGAACAATTAAGATCTGCATGAATTCCCCAGTTCAAACAGGCACATTTGTATTCTTCCCCCCCCCCCCCCCAAAAGCTATAATGGTTTTATAACTTCAAAACCTGTATTAGAGCTGCAGCAAGCGCAAAAGAACAGCAGTGTACTTGCACGAGAATAGGACAGGCCTTAAAAGGTTTTACTTCCTGTCTATTAAATCAAGTAGTACAAACAACCTGGAACCTAGAGCTCAACAGAAGATTTATCACTTTTTTTTAAACCACTGATCCTTTGACAAATACATTGCAGATATTTGTTACATTTTGTTTGGGAACTTCTATAAACTGTGTAATAATTCTGATAGCCATAAGAGAAAGATGACATCTCAAAGAGGGAGGCACCAAACACCTTTTTCAAATATACAGGCATTTCTTGTAAGTCGGTTGCGTACATGAATTCAGATTTAGAGTTAACATGATTCCCCTAATGTTGCTAAGCAACTATTGCTTTATTCTCTGCTTTAAGCTTTCTCTGTAGTTGAGAAAGACATTAAAACAGAGATGACATTCAGAAAGTGACTTGTTTAAGCAAGAATTCCAATTGCTAATTCTGAAGTGATAGAATAAGTCTTTAGTAGCTGGGGGTAGAAAAATATCCTAAGATAACAGGAGATATTATGGATGTTATTATACATTTAATAAAACTTAACATGATAGAGGGCAGCACTGATTATTGCAAAGGATCTGCTCTGCACTCCCACAGCACATCTTTCATATAGGTTAACATCTTAAGTTAGCACCTTAAGTCGCACCATCCCCCATTTTACAAGCAGTTAAGCTGAGACAAAGATGTTAAGTGACCTCTCCTATATATTATTGTGGCAAGATCAGGAACAGAACCCCACAGACTACTCGCCTGGTGTTTTAATCACTTGACAATTCCCCCAAGGTGCTAAATTTTATTTCTTCTAGTCCAATACAATGCCAGTCCAGACAGCAAGTTACACCCTCCCAGCAGACAAAAAAACAAGAAAGAAAAGCTTGCACCAGCTGTGCAGGCCAGTTTATTGTACTCCTAAGTAATGAAGAGTAAAATGAAGTTAAAAAAGTCAAATGTTGGGGAAAACATGTGAAAGGACAAGTGCCTCAGAAGTCGAGGAGAAAGTAGCAGGAGGTACAAAAAGAGTTAAAGGCTATGAAATGAACATGTAAAAAGCATGACATGAAAGCTCCTGATCCCTTCTGTTCCAAAGAGCGTCAGGCTGGGAACACAAATCAGTACCAAGTAGGCCATGACATTGGTCAGTTTGCTACAGCCAAGATGGCCTCTGAGGCCATGCCACACCTATCTGAATATGGTGGACTTTTAGATGACTTGAGATAGTTTCATGCACCTTCATACTGTAAAAGGTGATCATAAACCCCAACATCTAGCGCCCATTCATATAAATACATAATACTTGTTTCACATGCAAAATTCATGGAGGATAGGTCCATCAAT
Organism: Terrapene triunguis; assembly: GCF_002925995.2. Lineage (NCBI taxonomy): Eukaryota > Metazoa > Chordata > Testudines > Emydidae > Terrapene > Terrapene triunguis. The sequence goes on from NW_020664585.1 coordinate 10,592,079, forward strand.
CCCTACTAGCCAGGATTGGAAGGGATGGTGTCCCTAGCCTCTGTTTGCCAGAAGCTGGGAATGGGCGACTTGATGATTACCTGTTCTGTTCGTTCCCTCTGGGGCACCTGGCATTGGCCATTGTCGGAAGACTGGATACTGGGCTAGATGGACCATTGGTATGACACAGTATGGCCGTTCTTATGTTCTCCTTTTGCACCAAAACCCAGCCCGCTCAGAGAGTCTAACCATTTCCTAGTACTGGTGTGCCACAGCAGGACAGATGGAAGCAAAGGGCTGACGAGCTAAAGGCTCTCTGCTATTGATCTGAGGGGGAAGCAGACTATATGGGAACTGGGGATAGCGCAAGAATTATAGAATACCAGGGTTGGAAGGGACCTCAGGAGATCATCTAGTCCAACCCCCTGCTCAAAGCAGGACAAATCCCTAGACAGATTTTTACTCCAGTTCCCTAAATGGCCCCCTCAAGGATTGAACTCACAACCCTGGGTTTAGCAGGCCAATGCTCAAACCACTGAGCTATCCATGTTCTGATTCTAACTTACTGATTTAGTCAAGTGCGTCAAAAGGAGTAGCAGCCTCTGAAAACCATCTTGTCCCATAATGGGAAACCCTATCTGAGGGAATCATCTAAGGAAGAGGTTCTCAGACTCCCTGAGAAGGCATGGCAGGGAAGTGCCAACTGCCTGTCTTTTGACCAGGGTATAGTGCTGCCAGAGTGGATTCAGAGCTCCGCTTGGTGTGGGGGCTGGCCAGGGAGGGGTGGACACTAGGGAAAGCAGCTTCACCCAGTGCTCTGCCCCTCAGCTTGGTTATGCCCACAGCAATGCAGGGGCTCTCCTGATTCCCCATTTTCCCCCGGCCACCCCCATATTTTCTCTGTGCTCCACTCTCCAGCAGAGCTGGGGCTCCTTCATCTCCCCCATGCTCTCTTTGGCTGAAGTAGCCCATGCAGTATCAGAAGGGCTCCTCTCCATTCCCACAGGCCCCCCATCTCATTCCCAGCATATTCTGAGGGCTCCCCTCCATTCACTACTGATCTGCTGCTCACCTTTAGGCGGTGGGGCTGGGCAAATTAGGATGGCCAGGAGGGCTCTCTTTCTGATCAGCTGCAGCTCTTAACTTCCAGTTCCGCACCCACATCACAATAGCGGCCCCTGTGCAAAGTGGGCTCTGAGCTCTGCAGCAGCTCCTGGACACACCTTCCTCCATGTTCCCTGGTGCCACAGGGTGCCTGTGCCTGGTCATATCAGGTGTCAGGGAGAGCCAGGGTCCTGCGCAGTTCCTGCCTTGGGTGATGTGCTGCCTTCTGCAGGGCACCAGTGCAGCTGGAGAGTAACCAGTTGGTCTGAGCCAGGTATAGCCCCGGCTTCCCTGACCATGCCACAGCAGAGGCCCATCCCAGCTACCGGCTCTGCATCCTCATCAACTTCTTGCTGTACTGGACCTACACATAGCTCATAGTGCTGCCGGACCTGTGAGTACCATACTCTGCCTCACAGCCCAGGAACCCCACTGCTCCTGCCCACCTCTACTAAAGGGGGGGCCCCTGCTCCCTACCTGTGAGCCCAGCATCCATGAACCCCGTCACTTCTTCCCACGGCCTCTGAAAACTGGGGAGGAGTTGCAGTGTCAGTCGGTGTTACGGTTTCCAAAAGCATTTGGGCAGTGTTATTTTAGCTGCTCTGATCTGTATTTTCTGAACACAAAAGGTGCTTTATGAAATAAAATCAGTACTTCTGACAGAAATACTCATACCTATATACCGATCAAAGCCCTTTAACTATTACTTGTATTCTTGCAAAGTATACGATTTTCAGTTCTTCATGTTGTCACAGTAAACTATGAGGGAAAGGGAAATTGTTTTTTCTTAAACTTTGCTGTATGGAACCTAAGTTAAGAACCCCTGAGCTAAGGGGAAGAAACTAAGTTCAATGTTAATTTGTACAGATGTTTAAAGTTTAAGATACTGAATTACTGTGGCTATTAATATATCACTTTATGTTATGGCTCTAAGCAAAAGTTCCATGTGACTATGTTAACTGGAGTAAGGTCACTGAGGGAGTGATCTCGCATTAGGACTAGCTCGCTGTACAATGTTCATACTGTATTAAAATACCTATTTATAGACCTAATTGCAAAAGGTTGCTAGTGTTATTAACTGAATATTGTTCACAAGCTCCAAACAGTAAACTGAAAGAAGTTTATTGAAAGAATCACAACAGCAATGTATTTATTGTTTAATTATAAGAAGAAACCTATGCAAGCCATGTCACGTACAAAACAGCAGCAACAGATAAATGGTCTGTGGGTTTTTTTGTGCTAATGAACCCTAATGTGCGTGAAACAGACCAGAAAATAAGATTTTATAGTCTCATTCACACTCTCCTCCCACTTCAGCTTCAGCCTAAAATCAATATGATCTCACAGTGCTGTCCACTACATAACACAAGAATGGCATCCAAGAGATTTACAGAGACTTGTGATTCAGTTCCAGGAAGATGTGGTCTGAGTAGTGCTTCAGTTTCCCTAGTACTTACCACATGAAGTACTAAATAAGATATGCCTGTAGGACAATTATTCTAGAGACAAAAGCAGGTCTTGGAAATCATTTCCAGCAGATTCCTTAAAGCTTTTTACTAGAGCTACTTAACAGTAAGCAGAATACTGCTCCTCTGACCTTGTTGACTTATAGATCAAAGCCTCCTGACTGGCATAGCCACACTAACTATCAGCCCTGCTTTAAGAACAAACCAGCAGTCTGCATGTCAAGCCAAGTCAGGGATCCTGAAAGATTCTTTTTCAATCCAGAAAGATCTATCAAAAATGTTTGTTTTTATCATGGGCTAGAGGGCTAAAAGCATTCATTTTTCAATTCCAATGTTATGGTAAATTAACAATAGGCGACATTTGTTTTAACTTTTCATGGTAAGTTTCATGCTCAGGAAAGCAAAAGATTAACTGCTGCACTAGCAAGCCATGTGAGAGCTTTCCCAAACCTCTTTGTCATCTTGAGGCTAGCCTACCCCTTGGCTTTTCTTGACCAGAGCATAGGCACCGACTCCGTGGGTGCTCCGGGGCTGGAGCACCCATGGGGAAAAAAGCACCCACCAGCGGCTCCACGACCTGCCCCCCCCCACCCCAGCTCGCCTCCTCCTCCTCCCCGAGTGCGCCGCCGCATCCTGCTTCTCCCCCCTCCCTCCCAGCACTTGCGCCACGAAACAGCTGTTTTGCGGGTCAAGCCTGGGAGGGAGGGGGGACAACGTGGCACACTTGGAGGGAGGAGGCGGGGCCGGGGCAGGGATTTGGGGGAGGGGTCCAATAGGGGCAGAGTTAGGGTGGGGAATTTGGGGCAGGGGAGGGAGCACCCACCGGCGCAGAAAAGAGTTGGCACCTGTGGATCAGAGACTGCAAGGGGTGCTGAGTTGTGTGGCAGGTTATGTAGGCAAAAAAAGAAATCAAGTTCATTTTACTTGGGAAAATACCATCTTGCAAAACCAAACAATACAAAAACAAAAAAACAAAAACAAAAAAGACTGCCTTCATGAGACAGACCTCTTGGTATTCGGGAGACAGATGTAATCTAGGTATTCTTTAGAACTGCTTTTTGCTAAAACAATGGAACTCCAATTATCTGATCTAATTGGGACTAGGGCTAGATCGAATAACCAAAAAAACCTGGATAAACCTAAGAATGGGCGGCTAGGGCTCCTGCTATCAGCCCCAACGGCTGGGGCTCTGCTGTTTTAATTTTAAATAAAATTTGTTTTAAATAATTTTACCTCTCCACATGAGAGGTGGAACAGTGCATCAATTCCTAAAGCTAGGATCCAAACAATGTGTCTGATACATGTAGCACAACATCTGAAATGCATTTAGGGGGTGGGGTGGAGGAAATCAGCTTTTCTACTATAGATACACTAATATTAACAGAAAATGCATTTCTTCCTTCCCTGCACCTGCCTGGTAGTTGGAATACATTTATAAAGAATGGTAAATGTGTTCTCCATCTTCTGAACATCTGCTAAAAGGCAGAGTTTTCCAAGCTATTCTTATGGTCAAGGGGCTAATAACCTGGGTCAGTGTCAAAGAGCCTGTGGCTATGCAGAAGCCTAATTACACACCTTGACTGTTTATTGGCCCAGTCTTGTAGTTCATACTCTGGCAAAACTCACTTTGTCTCAGTAAAAACTACAGGATTAAGTATAGGTTCATCTTTTGTAATATCTAGACATTAAATGGCAACAAGAGAACTTCTAGTGAGATGCTGACCTGGCACCCACCACTTCCAAGCTTCAACATGGATATTTGCTGGTTGGGATCACACTCAACTATAAATCATTTTGGATTTCACCTGTTGCTGCTGCTAGTGATTCACATTGGTCAAGGATGCATCCTTTGCTTCATACTACCTCCCTCATTATCTTTAAGAAAGGCTGGAAAAAGGACAATTACCTTTGGTCATAGGAAAGGTACAGTCAATCCATTATCCTTACCAGGATGCCACTGTTCTCTCGTCCTCATCCCAGAGAGATTTTGGATCTTGCATTCTAAATAAACATTTTCTACGTACCTAACAATAACTGTGTGTGTGTCACATGCTTTAAACGCCCAACTAGTTACCTTCATTATTTCATGTCCATTTCTATATTGTACACTTAAGTTCTTAATCAATAAGCTGCCATTATATTACCAGATGCATTTGAGATTAAATAATGCCTCTCTTATTCCTCTAAAGTATTAATATATATGTCCTACTGTGCATTTTATCACAACTGGTCATTTAATTTAACTGGTAAATGTTATAAAGTTTGCAGATGATACCAAGCTGGGAGGGGTTGCAAGTGCTTTGGAGGTTAGGATTAAAATTCAAAATGATCAGGACAAACTGGAGAAATGGTCTGAGTAAATAGGATGAAATTCAATAAAGGACAAATGCAAAGTACTCCACTTAGGAAGGAACAATCAGTTGCACACATACAAAATGGGAAATAACTGCCTAGGAAGGAGTACTGCGGAAAGGGATCTGGGGGTCATAGTGGACCACAAGCTAAATATGAGTCAACAGTGTAATGCGGTTGGGAAAAAAAGAAACAAACATCACTCCAGGATGTATTAGCAGGAGTATTGTAAGCAAGACACGAGAAGTAATTCTTCCGCTCTACTCCGCGCTGATTAGGCCTCAACTGGAGTTCTGGGCAGGGCCAGTGCTACCATTAAGGCAAACTAGGCGCCAAGATTTGGGGGC
>NW_020664585.1:10597426-10636989 GCF_002925995.2 Terrapene triunguis
TTTTTTTTTACAGTGTTCCTATGCCCCCTCCCCGAGCGCGCGGTCGCTGCTCCACTTCTCCCACCTCCCAGGCTTGGGGCGCCAATCAGCTGTTTGGCACCGCAAACCTGGGAGGGGAGGAGAATTAGAGCGGGGGCGGTGTGCTCGGGGAGGAGGCGGAGCAGAGGTGAGCTGAGATGGGGAGCTGCCGCACGGCTCCCCGGGCGGGGTGAGGAGCTGCCGTGGGGGTGCCTCAGGGCGGGGGGGAGCTGCCGCAGGGCTCCCCACCCCAGCTCACCTCTGCTATGCCCCCTCCCCGAGCATGTCGTCACTGCTCCACTTCTCCCACCTCCCTGGCTTGCGGCGCCAATCAGCTGTTTGTATTAGAGCGGGGGCGGCGTGCTCAGGGAGGAGGTGGAGCAGAGGTGAGCTGGGGTGGGGAGCTGCCACACGGCTCCGTGGGGGGGGGGGGGGGGGGGGGGGCGGGGGGGCGGGGGGGGTGGGGGGCGCGCAAGGTGGAAGTTTCGCCTAGGGCGCGAAACTTCCTTACACCGGCCCTGGTTCCGGGCACCACATTTCAGGAAAGATGTGAACAAATTGGAGAAAGTCCAGAGAAGAGCAACAAAAATGATTAAAGTTCTAGAAAATATGACCTATGAGGGAAGATTGAAAAAATGGGGTTTGTTTAGTCTGGGAAAGAGAAGACTGAGAGGGGACATGCTAACAGTTTTCAAGTATGTAAAAGGTTGTTAGAAAGAGGAGGAAGAAAAATGGTTTCTTAACCTCTGAGGCTAGCACAAGAAGCAATGGGCTTAAATGGCAACAGGGGTGGTTTAGGTTGGCCATTAGGAAAAACTTCCTAACTGTCAAGGTGGTCAAGCACTGGAATAAATTGCCTAGGGAGGTTATGGAATCTCCATCATTGTAGATTTTTAAGAGCAGGTTAGACAAACACCGGTCAGGAATGGTCTAGATCAGGGGTTGGCAACCTTTCAGAAGTGGTGTGCCGAGTCTTAATTTATTCACTCTGATTTAAGGTTTCGCGTGCCAGTCATACATTTTAATGTTTTTGGAAGGTCTCTTTCTATAAGTCTATAATATATAACTAAACTATTGTTGTATGTAAAGTAAATAAGGTTTTTAAAATGTTTAAGAAGCTTCCTTTAAAATTAAATTAAAATGCAGAGCCCCCTGGACTGGTGGCCAGGACCCGGGCAGTGTGAGTGCCACTGAAAATTAGCTCACGTGCCGCCTTCGGCACAAGTGCCATAGGTTGCCTACCCCTGGTCTAGATAATTAGTCCTGCCATGAGTGCAGGGGACTGGACTAGATGACCTCTCAAGGTCCCTTCCAATTCTATGTCAAAACAATTAAAAGCAGTCTGCTGATCTTTTGACCGAGTTTAACCTACAAGAATTTAGTTTCCTTCCCTTAAAAATTACTGTATCTTTTTATGTTATAATTATAATGTATTCAGAAAATGATCAGAGATGGACAAAAGTTGTATGATTTTTTAAAAACTTACCTGCTATGCTTGCAAATATTTCACTGAATCCAATCAGTACATATTGAGGAATCTGCCACCATATTGGCAAATCAGCAGCATAATATGTAACATGTCCAATTGTCTGATTAATTGTTTTAACCTTTACAATACTCAGTCTGTTGCCTTCCAAAATTCCTAAAAGAAAATAAAGAAAAAAAGAAAAAGATAATCCTAAAATGCAAAAGCTATTTCTTCATACCTAGGACTAAATTAGGATCAAATTACTGCATGACATGATTACCTGAACCATGCAACAAAAGCTTAAGTACCAGGAATAAGTACTTTGTAATATTCACGTATCAAGCATTACATAGTCTACTTTTGCTATTACTATTTCAGAAAATCCAGTTTCTCCACCACAGGATTACAGTTATTCTATTCTTATTTATCAGCTATAATTACACAAATCTTTACCCCATTTCAGGTGGATTAGCTCACAGAGACTTCTGATACAAATTTAAAAGCTTTTTTTTTTTTTTTTTTTTTTTAAAAAGGTGATCTCACTTCTGCAAACTACTCCTTTGCAGAGTTCAATTATTGCATCTGCAAGCACAAAAGTAGTACATCAGTGATTATTTTACTTTTTAAAAATAGTCACCAGTGCTACATGAATGTTGCTTACCATATTCATAATGGTTTACTGTTGATCACTTACATTTACATAGCACCTTTCATCATACAGAATTCCAAAGCTCTTTACAAGCTGATTTACAAGTTATACTGTCCATAGAAAACACATTAGTGTCTGCATTTCAGTGTCATGTAGAGCGTGAAATGCAACAATAGTTTAACAGTGCTCATCAACGCAATAGGACACTTCAGAGCAGAAAGTAAATCTTATCCCAATGAAACTGTAGGGGAAATTTCAGTAGTTAGCTTACAGTTTACCCAGACTGAAATTAGGCATCCTGCTACAAAGAATGCTTGGGATCTTTAATAACCACAAATGACCAGGGCTTCTATTTTATGACTCATCCAAAAGAATACACTTCCAATTACCAATACCACAGAGCCCACAACCCAACCAATTTGGTACACTAGCTCATTTCTATTTCAAAGGGAAGAGCAGGACCTATTGAATCATTAACACTAGTTTCCTGAAGTACTCGGGTTGTACAGGCAGGTCTCCATCTGAGTGCAGATAAGGATCAGCCCTGTTTAGGTTAGAAGATCAAGATCTGACCTTATACCCAAGCAGCAAAACAGTGGAATAATAATAATAATAAAGATTTCATACATCTGCAGCATGCCATGTATAAGGCACTGCTGACACAGTGTGCTTAAAATGACCACGTATAGTAATCAATTTCCTCACTTTTATCTGATCCAGATAAAAAGCAGTGGATGCACTACCCTGACAGGTGCACAGGTGCCATAATGCTGAGTCCCTGATAAGATAAATCATGTATATGACATCAGCCCAACCTGGGGGGGGGGGGGGGAAAAGAGAACAAAACAAAAAACCCTGCTCTTGTTTTGAATATCCGAATGTGGTGTCAAAACTGAGCAAAGGGATTCTAGAATGGAGATGCTTACAGTTTCATACTGAAGATAATTTTGTAGGTCACTGCTGTGCAATAGCGGTGCTGGGGCTCGAGCTCTGGGAGTGAGCCAAAAGGTTCAAGCATGCTTATATGTGCAATGAGTGGTCTGTAATGTGCTCTTGAGAAAGGTGGAAAGCTTCCTGTATCATAGCACAAGTTTAACCATTAATGTTAGTTAAGAATCAACTGTAGAAAAGAAAGCTCCTAACTGTTTTATAGTCTATTATATTGAAACAGCAGGTGGGGGAAAATGGATACTATTAATCCTGAAACTCCTCCAGTTATAGCTTGTGGTGCAACTACCTCCTTGATCACATTTCAAAATATACATTCCCCTGTAACAACCAGGGTCCAGACACCCAAAGGAGAGAATAGAGGTGCAAACCCTCAAAAATGAGCAATTGGATCAACTAGGTTGTACACAATGTTATTGTGTAGAAAAATATGTCAAGTAAGATCTTTTATGAAAGGTTGTAATGTTCTGAACTTGATGGTCATCACAAGATATGTTTGCAGACTGTAGTTATGAACATATGTATATTGAATAATATGCTCATGAGCAGTACTACAATTCCAACTACGTCTCTCAGCAAAGAAAAGCTCCTTCCAAGCCAGTTGTTCACGCGAAACTATCTTCAAGTACCCATCCGTTGTCCAGCCAGAAAAAGACAATGGACGACCATTAGAGTTAATGGGAAGCCATTACAGCCACTTGAAACTGAAAAGAAAACCCCAGTCTTGGAACACAAGGGTATGTCTACAACAGCTGCAGCCATGCTGCTGTAGTCAGAAGCTGTAGTAAATCCAGCTTTCTTCCACTGACCTAGTGCTGAGGTCGGCTTGACGACAAGCTTGTCTACGCTTAAGCATTACAGCGGCGCAGCTAGGTCGACAGAAGAATTCTTCCATCCTAGTGCTGCCTACACAGGGACTTTGCCCTGGTCTACACTACAAATGTATGTCGGTATAACTACATCACGCAGGGATATGGAAAATCCACACCACTGAGCGGCGCAGTTATACCAATGTAACCCCTGCTGTAGACTGTGCTAAGTCAACGGAAGGGCTTCTCGCATAGACATAGGTAGTGTTTTCACTAAGCACTACAGTGGCGCTGTAAGTATAGACAAGCCCTTAGGTTGGCTTCACTACACCGCTCAGAGGTATGGATTTTTCATACTCCTGAGCAATGTAGTTATGCCAACCTAATTTTTTAGTGTAGACCAGGGCTACACTTAAAGCTGCAGTGGTGCAGCACTTTAGTGAAGATGCTACTACGCTGACAGGAGAACTTCTTGATGTAGTTAGTCAATGTAGTTAATCCACCACCCCAAGAGGTGGCAGCTATATGGATGGGAGAAGCACCTCTGAGCAACGTAGTTATATGAATGTAAGGTTGTAGTGTAGACCTGGCCTCAGGTGTGTCAATTTTTTACATCCCATAGCAACGTAGCTAGGTCAACCTAAGTTTTAGGTGTAGACCAGCCGTCAGAGAGGAGGGAATTTCCCCCACCATGAGGCACCACAATCTAAGAAAGAAAAAAAATGCAAACCCTTAAAAGAGAAGGAAGTTGAAGTGAAGGACATCCAGAAACTGAGGGCCAGTATCTGTGGAGTGCTGACTATGAAACACTAGATCTCCTCTATGACTGTTCAGAGGCATTAGCTAATTTATATTAGAAAAGGGAATTTAGCTAATATAGAACAGTAAAACCTGAAGTCGCATCTTTATTTCCTGTGTAATTTGTATGTGTTTGCTTTTCCTTACTATTTCATCTCTAAACCGGTGATTTTTCTATGAAATAAACCTTTTGTTTATTCTTACTCCATACAATATCTCTGTTGTGCAAACTATGTGGAGTGTGTCCCCCCCAATGATAACTGGGAGCTGTTTTCACACTTTGGGGGATGACAATCAGAGGAGAATGTCTGGTAGTTAAGATCTCGGGGTAGGTGGATTTGAGGAGACTCCTTGTTGGGGTCACCCTGCAAGGAGTAACTAGGCTGGCAGAAGCCAAGATGAGACCTTTATGCTTGCAGGCTGGCTGCTGGTGTCAGGACTCTGAGCATAGCATTAAGGTATCCAAGGTTACAGGGCAGGCAGCGACAGAGCCCCCTACTAATCTGAGTGATTAAACAAAATATCACCCCCACACCGTTTTCCAATCAAAAATGAACAGCTTTAGGGCAAAGGCTGTTCTGAACGCAACATTTTCTTGTGCCAAAAGCACTCTCTTCTATATTTCCCTCATTTCTTTTTAGCTGAACATCTGCCCATCTTTATTGTAGAGATCTTTCATTAGCTGTCCAATGTCATTTCAATGCACCATGCTATACTGAGTTGCAAAAATGTAACATAACTAAAATATAGCCAGTTTTCTACATTTTAAAAAAAATATGGCAATAGGGACCTCAAAGAACTGACAATTCAGCTTCTCACTCTAATTTTAGAATGTTTACAAATAAACTAACCGCAAAACCAGTTAAAGTCTTGCTGAAATTTAATTATGTCATATATAATAGTGTGAAATGACTTCACTTCAGAAGTGTATGGTGATCCTTTATGTATACTATACTCTTCTAGCTATAGGCAACTTCAGCAGATACCCGGCCACCAAGACGTGGCTACTATTTATGAACCTTCAACTTCAGACTAATTTACCATAAATTTCTCTTCAAACCTGAAGATTTTAGAAGCTTGAATCTATTGATTCTTTGTTAGACTGTATTTGAATGTGACAAGTTTCAAGACAAGTTTAAGATTCTTTTAACTTAAAACTTTCAGATTAAATTCTTGCTGTAATTGTTTAGAGTCTATAAATGAAGTTGATTTTCCAGTTGAATAACCTTAAATACTGCTGCTAAGAATTTACAATAAAATGCATGAAGTAAGCACAGCAGATGTTCATTAAATCTAATCAGTTGTATTTACTCAATTTATAAGGTATTTAAAATAATCTAAACAAACTAATAGGCAGCCTAACTTGTGTCCAGAACTACTGCCAGTTAGGCAAATATATTAAAAATGAAAATAAGACACACACAAGTTATTAAGTTATTTCCAAGACTGCAGATTAAAGACATTGGCATCTCCATATTGTTCCAGACTGTCACCAAGACGTCTGTCTAACAAAATGGTGGTCTGGTAGTTATGCTGCAGTTTCAGAGTCAAATGAAAATAGCTTTTAAAAATGCTATTGATTAGCCTGCCCTATAAGATGAAACACTTCATGAATTTTTTAGACCAATGGGAGTAAATTTGTGTTAATTTCAGCCCCAGAAGTCATCTGACTTGGGTTCTCACATTCTAGCTTACTCCAACCACAGGTCAAGATTGAATTTCTCCACCAGGCTTCACATTAGTTTTTCCCAGCCCAAATGAACCAAAACAACTGGACTTCTGCTGGGGAAAAGAGTGGTTTTAGGCAGATATCACATTTCTAAATCAGATATTAATCCTGAAAATTAAGTCACCTGAAACTTTTTGTGGAGTTCTAGTATATAAAAATCAGACTGCAGCTCAATTACTTTATTTCAGAGTGCTTCTGTTTCAATACTAGTGGGGACACGAATTGTGGTTTTAGAAGTCAAGTTAGGTAAGAATTCTGAGCCAGCAAGTTCTATTTATAGTGCTGACATTCAACATTTCTGGCATGGTCACCCCCTATTGGCAGAGGGGAGCTCTACCCACGTGTTCTCAAGTGCCACAGAATAAGAGAAATATTCCTATTTTAAGTTCAAATGACTTTTTCAGTAAGAACTTTCCTTGCCCACATACAAAATGACCTTGGTCTAATAAGGTAATTACCTCTCTCATTGGGAGAATCCTTAATAGCCCTATAAAGTGTCCCTCTCTCTAAAATATTGGAGATTACAAGTGCTGAGATTAATTTATTTAATGCTATAATGCTTTATCAATACGTTCATTACAGTGATACAGGGTGAAGGGTATAGGTTCTATGAAGCATTGCTCAGAGATGTTCAGTTCCACATCAGCAGTGCTTAACAACTTTAAATCATCCTCATAAGCAGATGATTTATGGTTTGAACAGCGATGCCATCTTTTTCCTTTCGTGCAACAGCTAAGCTATTTTACACTACAATAATTCCAAACATTAGGGAACATTAAGGCAAAGGGGGGGGGGAAGCCAAAGTCGGAGGAAAGTCTTGTTCAGCAATAAGCCAATTTTATTACTTCAGCTAAAGACAAACAGTTCTAAACAGAGTTTCATGTTTATTTAATATTTGAAAATCAGACTGTATTAAGGGCAAACACTGATTTTTACAGATCCTTGTTTTTCCTGTGCTTAACTTTTAAGTGAAGTGATGATTAAAATCAGGTTACATTGCTTTGGGGCTTCCTTAATATTTAGAATATGGAATTAGAATTTTGCATTTATTTTATGAAGTGGAATTCTTTGCCATCTGATCACCAGCTGTGAGCCAAAACAGGCTGAACTCAGTGATATAATATGGTTGATGATGATAAAAGTAGCTCTTCTGCTACTTTTCAGTATGCTTGACCTTGATAGTAGGTTTACCAGAGAAGACCAATCCTTCATCCTGGAGATTGTTAGTTAAACTGCTGCAAGTTACGCTTCTTTAAAACTTTTAATTTATAACCTTGTTTCAAGCAGAAAAATGGTCTAATAGTTTTACACGATAAATAAAAACGTTAAAGCTTAGGAACAGCGTGAGTAAAACCTCTCATTAGGCACACACATTCATGCAGCCCATCCAAGAGACTCCTGAGCAGTTATCGGTTGAAGACTCCAGAAACATTTTAGATACTCACAACAGGACTCTGCAGAAGTTAATCAAATGTGGATCTAAATTGCCTTCTTACCTGCTGCAAATGCAGAGCACATCACAAAGAACATTCCAACTGCAATCCTCTTCAAAGATGATGGAAGCAAGCCATTCCTCTTCAGAATGGGGTCTACCACTTTATCCTTTAAGGGTATTAGGATCAGAATAAGCACTGCATCAAACATAGTCAACCAGGCTGCAGGAAACTGAGAACAGAGGAGATGAATTAATTCAGCCAGGTTCTGCTTACGACCCGATTTGTTCTTTTCTTTAAAAATAGCATCATATTTTTCATGCAATAATGAAAACCTGGGAGAAACCAAAGTATTTGTTACAAGTTACAGACTGACATTAAAATAAAATTGTTCAGTCGTTTCTCAACACTACATTTAATACATATTTCTTAGTTTAGCTCTTCAGGTTTTACTTAGCTACAGTATTTTACAATTCTGGCTTACAACAGTAAAAAGGGTTCCTCTCCAAAGTAAGTAGGATGCCACTGCATGCTCCCACTCCTGGAATTCACATCCACCTGTGCTAAGCTTTGGGAGCTTTCCAAAAAGCAGTGCCCACTGGGGTTGCACAGGCATCCTCTTGCAACATCCAGTGTTCAGAACCAAGATTATAAGAGCCAAAACTGCCTCAGTTCATTCTACTGAACCCAGCAGTTCTGAGAGCAGAACTCAAAGGAAGAGCGAAAGGTGGACAAAGAGCGTGAATATGAAGAGACACTCTCCAAAAGTCACCTGATCCAGAAGTCACTGGACTTCTGCTTTGAAAATGATGGCACAGCATGGTTGCACATTTGGGCATAGTAGGAATGTTACCAAATGGAGTACCTCAGCTAACTAGATTGCTGGTCCTTTGCACATAAAACTGAAAAAGAAGTTCCACTAATCAAACCTTTCCATACCTTTAAGACGAACCATCAGGATGCACAGTAATATAGTTGGCAGGAACTCTAATGCCAACATCTCAAACATTTAAGAGCCCAATCAGAGAGGCTGGTAAAATTTTTCTTGGGGGAGGGGGCGGGGCGGAGTAGGGCTGTTCCTATTGGTGGGCCATGGCCCATCCACTTAGCACCCAGGCCCAGCCAAATCTGAGCACCAGGAGCAATGCTTAAAGTGAGGGAGGTTGCAGACCCCGGGGGGGGGGGAGACACGACGACAACAAGTATTTAAAGATTGAGCCAGGTAACTGAGAGGGGCAGTTTTATAGTAAAGCTGCTGCTGCCTCAGACCACTCTGCTCATGTCCACTTCCCCTTTAACACAGGTTCAGACACCAGCTCATGCCACCCACCTCCAGTTACTGTCTGCCTTCCCATTGCCGGACTGTTTGGGAGTGGAGAGCAGTGGGCAGGGCATACCTCTGCCAACGGGGAGGAAGTAAGCAGAGCCAGGTGGCATGGGATGCAGCTGAAGCTTGTGTCAACGGGAAACAGAGTGGAGCCCTTGGACTGGGAGGAAGAGCCCATTCACCAGGTCGAAACACACAGGCTCAACCACCTCTTTGTTACTCATACAGGGGAGTGGGCATTAACCATAGCTGGATGGCTTAACAGTGGAGTCCCTTCCTTGCTGATGTGATGGAAGAACGGCTTTGCCAAATTTGTGTGGCATTGCAACCTGGCACACAGGGTTCCTGCTGCTACTGGCCTCTGTCTCCACTCAACTCTCTAATGGGCACAGGTTCCACCACATGGAGTTTGGACGGGGAGCAGAAGCCCATGCATAACACCACTCAGATTTGGTCCAGCTGCCCCTCTGTCATGATAGCTGGCAAGGGATTCTGGCTGGTAGACACAGATTTGGGGAGACTAAGCCCCTCTATCTCTAGCCAGCTGCTGCCTACAGGCCCCATGCTGCAAGCCACCTGAGCGTTCAACACCAATGAATTTCAATGGGAGTGATTAGATTGTACTATCACTTTTAAACAGAGCTTCAATGAGCTTCAGAGGACTGACAGAGCCAGACTCGTCAGCTGAACCATCATAGGATAGAACAAAAAATGAATAACTGATAGAATGTCATGATCAGTGCTGCCTCCTTTAGAGGGAGGAGCTTTAGCATCTTAATATTTGTTTTCTGTATGTGTCTTGGAACGTGCTTAATAGAAAATTCATTATCCTGAGGGAGCTTTCACGCCATTAAGATCCATCAATCAGAGAACACCTGTCTGTTGAATGATTGATTGTGCAACTCATGTCTGGTAAACAAATACTTATATATTATTTAAACAAATACACCAAGATGCGTCTACCACAGCAATCAAAGGCAATCTTAATGGCATATACAGTAGAAAGTGATTTAATGCAATTAAGTATTCCCTGCTTGTTTATTTTGCTTCCAAAAATGTGTTCTCGAGTCTGACTATAGGTTTATATTTCCTATTAGTCAACTGTTTCTATTCTAGTCATGAGAAATATTTAGTAGCCAGAGGCTGTAGCTCTTCCATTAAGATTATGACTTTTCATAGTTCCAACAGCATAGTAGAAAGAGTATTTTACTAATAAAATGCAAAATACAATTAAAATGAAATTATATCTGTCAAATGAACAAAGTCTATTGTGGGATACTGAATCTTGCAAATTAGAAAGGATAAATGTAATTCACAATGAGATTCCCAGTCTACCAAGCTTTAAAGTATTTAGAATCAGTTCTATATGGGCAAACTAAGATATTCCATTAAGCACTAAGGAAATGTTCTTATGCAACTCCAAAAATAGCTTTAGAAATATTCAACCTATCCGACTGCACTATTTCCACTATAAATACTATTCCAACTAGTAAAGTCCAAATGAAAATTTAGAACATGTCCACGCTTCTAACTCTCCAGCCACTGTTTTTGTTAAAGGAGGACTCTAAAAAGCAGAATCTTTGTATATAAAGCCTCACGACGGTGCCAGCAACTGGGGCCAGTTCATGTAAGTCTAAGAGCCATATATATGATTTGGACCCCTGGAGAGAAGATGCAAAATTTAACATCAAGTCCTTCTACCATACCAGTCGGGTTTAGGGAGAGGCTGTGTGCACAAGATAAACAACATGTCCATAATTAACTCAACTTTGAGTGTTTGAAACCCAGTTGGTTTTATGGCAGCTGCAACCATGGCTAAAAAGAGACCCACTTGAGAGAGAGAGAGAGAGAGAGAGAGAGAGAGAGAGAGAATGAATCTCTGCCACATTTAAAGGTGATGCTGTTTCAACCCTCTGGGCTCTGCCTTCTGCGAGTTCTTTTCACCTCTGCTAAGCTGGACTGCTTCCTCTCATAACTCTGGAGACCTTTGTTAAGCTCTTGTTTCCAAAGACTGCGGTCTTGTGTGATCTTCTCATTTGTCCACATCCATGCCCATTTCTTTGAGGTCTTGCTTGCACACATCCTTGAAATGCAATTTTGGGCGTCCTTTGGGTCTTTTTCCAGATGCCAATTCGCCATAGAGGATGTCCTTTGGGATGCGCCCATCATTCATTAAGCACACATGCCCCAAGCCAGCGGAGACGTCTCTGTTTGAGGAGTGTTTGCATGCTGGCCCGCTTGAGCGCCTCAGTGTTAGTGACTCTGTCCCTCCAGGAGATTCCAAAGATTCGACAAAGGCAATGCATATGAAAGTTGTTGAGCCTCTTTTCCAGATGAGTCTAAGGTCCATGTCTTGTTCCCACACAAAAGTGTGCTGATAATACATGCACGATACATACCGATCTGTGTGTGTTCTGTCAGTTTGTTTTGCCAGACCCTCTTGTTCAGTCTAAACATCGTTGTGGCAGCTTTTCCAATGTGGATGTTGAGTTCCGTTTCAAGTGAGAGATGGACTGCGATAGTGGACCCCAGGTATGTGAACTCATTCACCACTTCAGGTTCATAGTTGTTGATCTTGAGGAAGGGTGCTTCCTCAACTCCTTGGCACATTATGTTCATCATTTTTAGGCTTATGGTAAGCCCGAAGTCTTGGAAGACTTTGGAAAAACTGTCCAGAAAGTTTTGAAGATACACTTCTGTGTGGGTTGTTACTGCTGCATCATCAGCAAAGAGGCTGTATTGAATAAGGGCCTCCTGAGTCTTGATTTTAGATCTAAGTCTTGCAGGATTGAACTGCTTTCCATCAGATCTTATGTGCAAGTAGATTCCCTCAATTGAGGAACCAAAAGCTTGTTTTAATAGCAAGGAGAAGAAGATCCCAAACAGAGTTGGGCAAGTACACAGCCTTGCTTAACTCTGCTACGAATCTGGAAAGCCTCAGAGACTGAGCCGTTGTACTGAACGTTTTTTTCTCTTACTTAATTGGCCTCTCAGAGTTGGTAAAACAACTCCCAACTTTTCATGCTCTCTATGTGTATATAGATCTCCTCAATATATGTTCCAGTCTATGCATCCGAAGAAGTGGGCTGTAGCCCATGAAAGCTTATGCTCAAATAAATTTGTTAGTCTCTAAGGTGCCACAAGTACTCCTGTTCTTTTTGCGAATACAGACTAACACGGCTGCTACTCTGAAAAATGTGCCATACATGTTTTCATGGAAGGATAGAGTTATGCTTAAGAGCTTGGGGGGGACAAGTCGTTACCTTAAAAATTAATTCAACAACTAATGTTTGAGAATTTTTTTATTCCATATTACACTCTGTGTTCCAACTATTTCAAGACCATGGATTCAAAAGACTTGAATGATTAACTGTTCAAACTTAAATATTTCCAAACAGATCAAATTTGCAAGATTATGGTTAAACAGACCATCACATACTCTGGAAAATAAAAATACTTAAAAATTCTGCTGAACTGATCAGCTTTTTGTTTGTCACTAGAGAGTCAGCAAATGTGGTCTAAAACAAAGGATTAAAAAATATTTAAAAATTGATTTTTAAAGTTAAATTAACTAGGTTTAATTTTTAAAATACATTTGATATTAAATTTGAAATTATCACCCGATTAAAATAATTTCATTTAAATACCAAAAATATTAAGCAATCCATGTTTACTGCCAAGTTTTAAAGAAAGTCAAAGCACTGAACGGGTGGAAGTCACTAGTTAAGCACCTGACACCAGAATTTGTTGCAGGGCTAAATTAGTTTTTTGGCAGCTGTAGCCTCTTTGGCAGGTGCAGAGGGAATATTTATTCAATTACTCGTTCATTTAAAGTTAAAAACCCAATTAAGAATTGAAAAAGTAGGAAAAATTGTTTTTCTTCCAATCTCTGAATAAAAACTAGATGGGAAGTGGTGTGATCTACTAGTTCTAAGACTCTGAAGGTTATGGTGACCAAAACCAATCAGTTCAATTCATTAGCTACAGGTATTTCCTTTGTTTATTAAATCAGTTAGCTTTAAATGCAAAATGTTGATACATTTTTGATAATTTTTCTTCTTTGTATCCATCACTTAAGGCAGTTTTATTTAACAAAAAAAGCATTTAAAATGTTTTTGTACTTTTTAATTGAATCTGAATTACCATCCAAGTAGAGCTTGACACAAATCACAAGTAAAAAAGTTAGTCTATGTAATAGAAAATGGCGAATGATGCATTTTGTAACATAATAAATGTAAGAATTAATAAACTAAATAAATGTAAGTTAAACTATATAATTGCTTATATAAATGTATAGATATAACCTCCTGGTTAGCAAAAGGTAGTAAATGTAGCATGAAGGCTATATTTAGTTGCAAATCAATGTGTATTAACGGTTATCAAATAATGAGTAACAACCTCTCCCTTTGGAAAATAAATAAAGAGTACAAATGCAAAACAAGATTGAAATGTATTTAAATCAAGGTTTCAAGCTTATTTAAATCAAAATTAAAATCAGTGGCTTTAAAATCACTTATTTAATTCAATCTACCCCATTCAGGAAAATTTTCACACAGCTGATTTCTCCCCCCAAAAATGTGTTTAGCGTAACCGACTTTTACTATCTCACCACAACATTAAACAGTATCACAAAACTTGAACAAAGACTGATTTGGATAATACAGTAAAAAAAAGTAGGAAGTTTTTTGGAATTACTGAATTTGATAATGGACAACAGAATAAACAAGTGTCGCCAGCACTGCTATATTTCACACAATTAAATCACAAGTTTTTCAGAGACTCACTCCTTCCCATTTCTACGTATCAGGAGTTGGGAAATTGAGAATATGCACATATTTTTATATATTCCACTATTTCCATATCAAGAAACTGAGTACAATCTTTATCCTGTTCACTTTAGATAAATACTGTAATGCTTACATTGAATGTTGTGTGCATCTTTTTCTAAGAAAAATGTAGCTCTGATGAGTCATGACTCAACTGCTCTTTTACTTAGTTACCGCAAATCATCAAAGCCTGATGGCTAAGAGCAAGTCTGATAGCTTTAAAAGAGACTACACATGTACACATATTTTTAGAAATGTAGTGTTGTATGATGCCTTTCATATCACCCAAATAGAAAAAAAGTGATAAAACCACAAACCTACTTTGAGATGGTTTTAAAATATACTTGCAGAGTTATTTTTAAGATTTCAGATTGAAGCAGCAAAAGGGCTGCAATGGAAGCACTGCAGAAAATGGAGCTGACATTCACTTACAGACTGGCTGGTAGAAGAACCATTTAAAATATCAAGACAGACACACTAGGATGATGTTCCACTATCCATTCCTCAAATTCCACATTATTAAACGAACACTAAATACAACTGAACTTATTTTTAAAGCCACGGTTGAAAGTTAGAAGAAATGGTCTTACGGTATGAGTGGCATTTTAAACCATTTTCAACTAAAGCTAGTAATATTCTTCATTGCTTATTTGAACCAATTCAATTTCTGAACCTAACATTCTGCTTACCAAAAAATAAAGGAGCCAAAGGCTAGAATAAGTTTCTGACTGACGTTTATTCCCAAAGCAGAAACACGCACACTTACAGTATTTTTAAAAGTTACAGTGCATCTCTAGAGTCACTAGGTTAGGGGTGTGTACATACAGCCTTGTAATTTTTTAATGCATATTTATATGCATAATATTCTTTAGGGGCCTAAGCAGAGAAGTATCACACTGTGCTTTGTTTAAAAAGAACATTTACTGCAGTGATCAGTCCACACTTCATTAATTTCCCCATATTAGATAAAGGCACAGGCCTGTTTCATTAAGTCTTAGCTAAGTTAGAGGAAAACTATTCATTTTGTTCAGCCTAGCAATCAGGAAGCTCAAACATGACAGTTGTGAGGCTTAATTAATATTTGAAAAAGCTCTGAGACTGTCTCATGAAAAAAAAAACCACACTATAGAAATGCAAGTATTAATATTAATAAAGGGCAAGAAGGGTTTCATAGTAAGAATAAAGTACCCGGTAAAACTTATTTGCAACTACCAAGGACCTGTGGTCAAGTTAAAATAAACTGTGCTCTATTTAATTGGACATCTCAAATTTGGCCCAAAGTTTGATTATGCTTAGTCTAAATTTAACAAACCTTGGACCAATGAAAGTATTTCCATTTTAAAAAATTTCTATCAGAATTTTTAAATTAACATTTCCCTCCACTAACTGAAACTCAAACACTGCAGCACTAAAAAACTGGAAGTGAAATTGACATAATGACTTCCACTGTTCAAGTTAAGGGAAATTTAAAAATAAGCAGCAGAAAATTAGTGAACAGAATTAAAAAAAAAAAAAAATCCCTTCACTTTTCATCATCTAGCATGTTATTAGTAGTAACATAGCTTGTGTGCAGTGTTCCCTCTAATTTTTTTTTGTGCACCAACAGGGAGGTAATGTGTGGAGGGGGTGGGGCTGAGAGGTTTGGAGTGTGGGAGGGGGCTCAGGGCTAGGGCAGAGGGCTGGGGGTGCGGGCTCTAGCGTGGGGCCAGGGATGAGGAGTTTGGGGTGAAGGCTTCCCCAAGGAGGGAGGACTCCCCACAGCCTGCTGTAGTGGCAGCTCCGGCAGGGCCGGGCCAGGGGAGGGGCACCTCTCCTCATCTGTGCAGCCCTTGATAGCCTGCCACGCAGATTACAGGGAAGTTAGCTTGTGTGTATTTAAAAGGCCTCTTCTAAGGGCCGTATTTTGCCACCAAGGAACATGGAGACTCCCAGTGAAGTCAGTGGCAGCTGCCTGCATGCATTCAAAAGCAAAACTGGGCCCTTAAGATAGTAACCACAGATACATTCTCATATTTTACATCTGCAGGGCTCCGACTGACTTATACTTGCTTAATTTAAGAGTAGATTCAGGGTTACTGTAGAATCAATTCCTCATTTACTTCATTGGAATTTTTATGTAGATAAGGACTGCAGTATCATGAATGTTTAGTAGGGCTGTCGATTAATCGCAGTTAACTCACGTGATTAAAAAAAATTAATTGCGATAAAAAAATTCATCACGATTAATCACACTGTTAAACAGAATACCAATTGAAATGTATTAAATATTTGAATGTTAATCTTTTTAATCGCTTGACAGACCTAATAGTTTAGTTTTGAAATATGCCTAAATGAACAAAACAACATGTATAAGATTAACTAATGCCTATATTTAAGTTAATAAAAATCAAGTTTAGTTATGTAAATTACAATTCTACTACTTAACGTTAGGAAATACAAATTTCAGCTTTGTATTGGAAAATTGACACTACAATGAAGCTACCCTACAGACTTCATTTAACCCCAACAAAAGCAATTAGTGTCCACATCATCATTCGTTACATTGGACCATTAGCTTAGCTCATGGAGTTTCAACTGAACAAAACAAGTTAAAAACAAAAAAAAACCCTCCACATTTTGCCCAACTTACCGTATGAATATGGGCGGTGACATTTGAAATTTCAGGGATTTTCAAATGTAGACTCTGTAAAACGTATGTAGTCTGCATCTAACATTAAGAAAAATTAGTTGACATTGTTACTTGATAAAGTCATACTCTGAAGTGAAACTACTTAAAATGTCAGTGACTCACAAGGAATGCATTTGAATGTACTAGAGAGTGGTTCAAAACAAGGTTTTCCAGTGAGACCGGGCCACATCTCTTCAGGCCCAAAATTGGAGTTTTGTAAAAAGCACAAACTTTTAGACTCAAAGGCCAGAAGGGACCATCATGATCATCTAGTCTGACCCCCTGCACATTGCAGGCCACAGAACCTCGCCCACCCACTTTATTGAAGTCCTCAAATCATGTTTAAAGACTAAAAGAACAGGAGTACTTGTGGCACCTTAGGTGCCACAAGTACTCCTGTTCTTTTTGCGGATCCAGACTAACACGGCTGCTACTCTGAAACCTGTTTTTAAAGACTAAGTTACAGAGAATCCACCATTTACACTAGTTTAAACCTGCATGTGACCCGCACCCCATGCTTTAGTGGAAAGCCAAAAAAAAACCACACACCCAGGCACTCTGCCAATTTGAACCAGGAGAAAATTCCTTTCTGATGCCAGATATGGTGATCAGTTAGACCCTGAGCAAATACAAATTTCAGCTTTGTACTGGAAAATTGACACTACAGTGAAGTTTCCCTGCAGACTCCATTTAACCCCAACAAAAGCAATTAGTGTCCATATCATCACTTGTTATATTGAACCATTAGCTTGGCTCAGACCCAACAGATACACACCTGGGAATGAATTCTCTGTAGTAGCCCAGAGGCCTCCCCATCTATCTAGTATCCCATCACCGGCTGCTGGGGATATCTGCTACTAGCAGTTGCAGATTTCCTACAGTGGCATGTAGCCAGTCTCATCATACCATTCCCTCCATAAACTTATCAAATTCAGTCCTGAAGCCAGTTAACGTTTTCTGCCCCCCACTGCTCCCCTTGGAAGGCTGGTTCCAGATCTTCACATCTCTGATAGTTAGAAATGGTCAAACCTAAACTTGTTGATGACCAGTGATATCCCTTTGTTGTAGTGTCAACATTGGTGCTTAACTTAAATAATTCCTCTCCCCACTTCCTGGTATTTATCCCTCTGATGTATTTACAGAGAGCAAACACATGATCCCTTAGCCTTTGTTTGGTCAAGCTAAACAATCCAAGCTCCTTGATTCTCCTCTCATAAGGTTGGTTCTCCATTCCTATGATCATCCTAGCAGCCCTTCTCTGCACGGTGCACCTATTCCAGTTTGAAGTAATCGTTTTTAACCATGGGAGACCAGTTAGTCTCTAAGGTGCCACAAGTACTCCTGTTCTTTTTGCAGAATTGCACACAGTATTCCAGATGAGGTCTCACCAGTGCTTTGTATAATGGTACTACCACTTCCCTATCTCAAGTGGAAATGCAATCCTAGGATGCAGCAGGAGGTATTAGCCTTTTTCACGGCTGCATCACATTGGCAGCTCATCGTCATCCTGTGATCAGCCAGTACAACCAAGTCTTTCTCTCCCTCTGTCGCTTCCAACTGATAAGTCCCCAGCTGATAGAGACTAACCACAAGAATTTTTGCTAAGGCCTTGTCTACACTGCCAAGTTTTGTTGCCAAAAATTGCCTTTTAGCGACAAAACAGCAAGAGCCTACACACTACAATGGGACTTTTGTTGCAAAAAAAAAAAATGCCCCATTTTGGCAACAAAAAACTTCCACCCCTGAGAGACTTGTCTTTTCCCCTCCCTTTATTGTCGACAAAGAGCCAGTGTAAACACTGCTGATTGTTTTGTACGCAGAACGGGCTACCACCAGTATCCCACAATGCCTGCCCCAATTGCTCTGCTCAGTGTTTTGATCTCTGCTGCCCTGCAGGCATGCGCCACTCCCCTTTAGAAGCTCCAGGAAATATCTGTGTGCTGCCCCGTTTGCAGAACAAACAAAGAGCAAATCACTGGAATGCTCCTGTTCTGCCCTGCACTAGGAACACAGCAGCAGGCAGACTGCTACTGCAGGGGGAGGGGGACAGACTCCTGTGCTGCTTTGCCATTCCTCAGCACAGAAAGCTCACAGAGCTACTCATGATGCTGCTCTCGGCAGCTGAGGGGGCTGTGGGAGAATTCGCAGTGCATCTTGGGATTCTCTACGATCAGCTCCCCACAACACTGCACTGTGAGATACATACCCACGGTGCATTGCTCACCCAGCAATGATGGTGTCCCCAGTGTGGACGTGATCTGTCGACAGAGGGAGCAAGTATGAACACCCTTTGGCGATTTTTGTTTTGTCGACTTTTGGGTGTTGACAAGTTTTTTCAACAAAACTTGGTACTGTAGACAAGCCCTTAGTGCATGACCTTGCACTTTGCACTATTAAATTTCACTCAATTTTATTACTCCAGTTTTCAAGGTCGTCCAGATCTTCTTGTACGAGACCCAAGAGCAACAGAACCATTCACAGGAATTTTTTTTTAAATTACTTTTATGTGGAAGTTTTTAAAGCTCTAAAGTGTTTGCAACCTATGCTCTGCAGCATCCTGCCAATGTAGAGAAATATAGCGAAAGGGACTAAAAGTAAAACTGACTAAACTGTTTTCACTGACAAAGATAAGTGAATTGAAAAAGGAAACAGTTTAATGTTGAAAAGTACATTAGATATTTACAAATTTTAGCTTTAAGACTAATTATCAGATTAAAATACATATTTTGAAAATATTCTTAATATCCTTTTAGACCATTTATTCATCCCTCAACTTCAGAGGGAATTTTACATTAGTGAAAGACACTATGTAGCAATTTATATTTAGATATGGGCATATTGGTGAACTAATACACCTCGCCCCATGACCATTTTATTTAAAAAGTCGATGAGCCAGCAAACATTTTTGTCATTACTAAGCACTGGCTTGTTACATAATTTTATTTACATTGTGCAAGCAAATATACATCTCTAAGAACTAGTTTGGGGTGAACCCCAAAACTAACATAAAAGTCAGCTAGTCCATAATAAAATAAGGCTAGGCAAAAATTGTTAGATTTCCAGCCTCTTTCAGAATTTTAGGCATTAACATTGCTAAACTATTCTATTTAACAAAAGCTTATGGAACATTTTCCCCATTTTTTTTTAAAATGTTCCTTCAAAGTTGATGCTTTTAGGGCAATTTTCAGAGAGGAATGAATTTTTACAATTTAGACTCAGAGCTGTGATTTAATGATAGCACCTACAGAGTTTCCAATTGCAGTGTTGAGAATGTAAATGTATGGTCTTTATGTTTGGTCAGAGTCACTCACCTGAAAATACACTGTCCAGTAAGGTATAAGAGCCAAAAAGACAGGGATAATCTTGACAAGGGCTTTCACATCTTCCACTTTATCTTCTCTGAACGGTCCTCCATGAGACATCTTCGCCATCTCAAACAGGCTTTGTTTACGAGGCTGCTGAAGTACTTCCTGGATTTCACTTTTGAAAATAAAGTTAAAGTTAATTAAAAAAAAAAAAAAAAAAACCTCACGGACAACTTTGTATTGCTTTTTCATCATAAAAACACCTTGTGCGTTTCAGAAGTGGGAACTACTTCTAGATACAGAAGAGAAAACATGCCAGTCAAAGCGGATCAGAAGTGTGTGAAAGGGACAAATTAAACTAAGTATTCATTATAAAAGTTTACTAGACATATTATCTTTCTTTGTCCCTCGGCATGACTAAGCATTAAAAAAATGCAACATTTGAAAGTGACAACTGGTTTATTGACACCATCAGAAAATAAGTTATTCTAACTTATTTATGCACTTGATTAAGTGAACACATGAAATTCTGTGCCGCATGAGGCACCTGAAACCCAAGAGGACCTCATAGTGTGTGGAAGACAGTAACTCTAAGAGGTCGTTAGAAAAAGCAGTTATACAGCTCAGTTGCCTCATCAAGTCTACGAAGGCAAATAAAAACCCTTTTAAAATCAAGATGTGCCCGTGGAGAGAGCAAAGCACAAAAGAAAAAATGGTTAATTAGTGCTCTGTGAAAAAATGTATTTAGCAAATGCTAGTCCAGAGTCTGAGGTGTGGCCAGATTCACTGGGAGTATGTCTACGCTACAGTGGCATAACTACAGCACCACAGTTGTGCACTGTAAAGTAGATGTTTCCTATATCAACAGAAGGGGGTTTTCCACTAATGTAGGTAAATCCACCCCACAGAGAAGTATGAGCTGGTATCCATCTATTGACCTAGCCAATGCGGGGTGCTCAAAGGAGGGGGCAGAATTGGGGCAGGGACTTTGGGGAAGGGGTTGGAATGGGGGCGGAGAAGGGACGGGGTTGGGGTTGGGGCGGGGAAGGGGTGGAGTTGGGGCAGGGCCGGGGCCCCGTGGAGTGTCCTCTTTTTTAAATGTTTGAATATGGTAACCCTAATCAACCCAGCTACCATCTCTTGGGAAGGTGGATTAACTACAGTGAAGGGAGAACCCCTCCTGTCGCTGTAGTGAGGGTCTACACTGAAGCGCTACAGTGGGACCGCTGCAGCATTGCTAGAAAGGACATAGGTTGCCGACCCTGACCTATAGCTTAGACTTTCAGAAGTGGTGTGCCGAGTCTCCATTTAGTCACTCTAATTTAAGGTTTCGCGTGCCAGTAATACATTTTAATGTTTTTAGAAGGTCTCTTTCTATAAGTCTAAAATATAACACTAAACTGTTGTATGTAAAGTAAACAAGGTTTTTAAAATGTTTAAGAAGTTTCATTTAAAATTAAATTAAAATGCAGAGCCCCCTGGACCGGTGGCCAGGACCCGGTGTAAGTGCCACTGAAAATCAGCTCGTGTGCCACCTTTGGCACGCTTGCCATAGGTTGCCTACCCCTGCTATAAGTATAAACCAGGTTTGAAAGGAGAGGAACTACAGGAAAAATTCTGGAGTAGTGGAAGAACAGCAAGTCTGATTTTGCTGTACACAGGGACTAGATGGAAAACAAGGATATATTCTTTATTAGGACATATACCCTCAAGCACTCAAAGATCAAAATGAAAGTCAAAGTCTAAAACGGTAGAAAATAGACTAGATTCAGAATATGAAGCAGCAGCCAGCCAGTCATACAATCATTAAGCAAAGTGGCTTGAGACCTTAGTTTAAATTTCAAGTGAGTTAAGCCTGTACTGAAGAGTTTTTTTACAAACCTATTAGTTCGGTGTTCCCTGGATCTCTTTCGTGAGCAACAAGAGTACGCCAGAATCTTAAACATGTCTGTGAAGGCACTGCCATCAGGTGGCTTTGTGATGAAGAAACTCTGACCACACAAAAACACCATGAACGAAATCCCAATGCAAACTGTTGGGATGATATATCCAATAACGAAGCTGATGTTCTGCTGAATGTACGCAATGCCTCCCAGGGAGACAATAGCTCCCAAATTAATGCTCCAATAAAACCAATTAAAAAATCTTCTTGTGGCTTCTGGACCTCGGTCTTTGACCTGGAAGAGATTAAAAAATAAACAAGTCATTAGCTTTCTGAAAGGGCTGAAGCCTGTTTATTAGAATTCAGTCAACTACAATACACACACAAAAGTTAGGTTTAAT
Organism: Terrapene triunguis; assembly: GCF_002925995.2. Lineage (NCBI taxonomy): Eukaryota > Metazoa > Chordata > Testudines > Emydidae > Terrapene > Terrapene triunguis. Next base: position 10,619,688 of record NW_020664585.1, read on the forward strand.
TTATAGTCAAACTAAAATGACTAAAGTGTTCTCGGCTTAATATGGTGTTTAATGAAGTCACACTGTACTGTGTTCTCCATGACATCATTGGCCTTCCAATTAAATTAGTACATATTCAACACATGGACAGAAGAGCTGTACCAGAGCGGACCTACTTTGCTCTTAGGGTACGTCTATACCCAGCCGCTAGTTCGGCGGCTGGAAATCGAACTTCTGGGTTCGACTTATCGCGTCTTGTCTGGACGCGATAAGTCGAACCAGGAAGTGATCGCCGTCGACTGCGGTACTCCAGCTAGACGAGAGGAGTACCGCGGAGTCGACGGGGGAGCCTGCCTGCCGCGTGTGGACTGAGGTAAGTTCGAACTAAGGTACTTCGAACTTCAGCTACGTGAAGTTGCGTACCTTAGTTCGAACTGGGGGGGTAAGTGTAGACCAAGCCTTAGTTACAGTCATTACTTCTGCAACATTAGTATCTCTTGGTTATGGTACATCTCTAAACATGAATTCCTAAAATGAAACGTTCTGTCTGACAACTATGCAGTCCATGTAGGATTCAAAATAACGTTTATGTTTTACATTCTAATAAGGCAGTTATAAGTTACCTAAGAATATTATCATGCTCTAATATACGTACTTTAGTTATTACATTTGATTATCTGAATTAAGTTCTCTGCTCTCATATATTGCAAAGGTCAGCTGCAGAGATTTCAACAGCTTTCCCCAAAAAGTGGTCTATAGTTATAGGGGAAAAGTCTTAAGAATAAGGCACAAACTTTAAATTTAAATATTATTCCTATTGCAACCGTACTCTAACACTGCATTTTTATAAAACGAGTTTAGGTTTCAAGAGGTTTATCTTTATCACCAACAGGCCCCACCAGACAGTACAATATATATTTCCCCTTGTATGACATAAAAATTGAACATAAATCATTCTTCTGCCAGAAGCTTTAACTGAACATCTCTACAGTCAAGCTTATGCTATTTTTTTACCTGTGCAATTCCCCCAAGTGCTCCTTATTCTATACTAAATACTATAAACAATCACTGCTTCTAGTTAAATCATAGGAGCTCTGTATAACTCAGGACAGGATGCAGTTTACCAGAAGTTAAAATTTGAAAAATCTTCCCTTTACTTAATGAATCAGCTACTCTGCAACAGAATCCATAGCATCCCATAACTCTTGTGACTGCGACACTTAAGTCAGCACCCTGTGGCTGAAAATCAACTCAGAGCCACTAATGAATCAGCATCATGTACCAACTTAGTGGAGTCAGATGTCTTATGACTGAGAAGCAAAAGTCATTTCCTTGGCACCCAAAAAACTGGATGTACATGCCACGAAAACCCAGCTATGTCAGGGAAAACCCAGCTTTTTCTACAGGAAAGAAATTCTATTGCTGGTACTGCTCTATAGCTTCTGTATCCAAAGCACTGAAAAGTACCTTTCAAAACCTTGATAACATTTGACTAGACTGCTGTAGGAGGAGGTGCAAACATTAGTCTGACAAAGCTGCTGTGTGGACCATGGAAGACTGGAGGCCCCTTGCCGTTTCTTTTTCTTCAAATTTACGTATAACTATCTCAAAGAGAAGGTGTCTCCATACAAGAAAGTTAAGCCTGTACTGAGCTTCACAACAGTAGGCCACGAGAGGATGCCCTGTCATCAAGCTTTACCTATATAAACTGGCAAGAGGTTATACAGGCAAACAAGCTTCATAGATAAGACCATGATTTCCACTCATTGATCAAATGCTAAGTCTACGATGAAAAGGGAGACCCATAATCCATCTTTGTTGTTCAGACAAGGGTTTGAAAAAGAGAGAGGGAAACCAAGGATGCTACAGTGAAATGTAGGTCATGGGCCAACAGATCACTGTGGAAAGTAGAGGGCAGGGGTACCTTGCCCCTTCCAAGGTACTTTGGTCTGTAAGAGACCAAAGAAAGAAGACAACTGAACTTTGATTGCTGTTGAGGTTCCTGGGTCCTGTTCCCATTAAACACATGCATATTATTCCCCTCTAGGAATCTGTATTTCTTATGGTAATGAACAGACAATATGCAAATAGTATAAACAAAGAAGTATTAAGCACCTGTTTCTGCTATACATAACTACTAGCATTGTTAAGCATTTGAATACATATACTAAAGGCTAACGCCTCAAGCCAGCCACTTCTCTTTTTCAGGCTTCAGGACAGTTACCACCTGTTCCTGATCACTTTATCAGCATCAGTTAAACTTTCAATATTGCTTCACATCAACTTTCTTTTTAAATCAAAGTGGCATACATGCCAGTGAAGTGCTAGTGAATGATACACCATTTATATTAAACACAACTTCCAACTTGCATAAGAATAGATACGTTGCTGGCAGACGACTTCCCTTTTCCCTTTGCAATCTCAGCTCTAACTCTGCACTGTCAGTTCCACTACCCCTACTATTATGACATGCCACTCCATGCAAAGAGCTAACTCTGTCACCTTGTCAAAAGAGAAAAGGGGGAAACGAAAGCAGAGTTTGAGACTGGAAAAAGGAAGTGTGTATTGAATAAGCCAGACTCATCAATAAAAATGGATCTCCCTCCATGATGAAGTGGCTCTACTAACCACTTCCTTGACAAAGCAGGTTCGCCTGCTAAAACCATATTAAAACTACCTGTTGGATAAATTAGTTATAGCAAAGGGGCAGAAGATAATTTCTTGTCAACTACAGAAAGTACAGCACAGTTAAAAGGCAATCAATACATTTCCTTTCAAATATAGCACTGGTTCCTCAAGAGATTAGATATACCGTATATGTAGAGTTCTCCACCCTGTAATTCACCCTGCTGGCTATGACTTGAGCTGAGTGACAGCAGGAAAAATACTAGTCTAGTCTCTACAGTTTCTAAAAACCACTTATGAATTAATGGACTAAAATATTTTTACTTATTTCAGGCAAATCTACCCCTTCTGCTGCTATCATTCTAGACACTAAATTTTACTAAGAGATCAAGTACTAGAGAATTGCACAAGGATTTTTATTAAGGAGTAAATATTTGGCACAACACTGCAGGAATCCTACTTTTTTCCCCCCCACACACTCCCATTATTTTCATTCACCCAAGCAGAAAAATTCCTTAGCTCACTCTGCTCAATTTCATCTGTGCTCAGGCATAGCAGCACCAACAGTTTGATTAAATTCTTAAGACCTAGTGACTGCTGCAGCAGGACAGTGCTAGCATGCAAGAGGCACAGGCATGGCCATTTCCCTGTGCTTCCAAGAACATTAAACAAGCACACGGAAAGTAGAAAAATTAGACTTGTGGATGGGTGGGAAGCAGAAGCAGTATATCTTGACTTTAGTAAGGCTTTTGATAGTGTCTCACATGATCTTCTCAAAAAACTAGGGAAATGTAGCCTAGAGATGAAGCTATTGTAAGGCGAGTGCATAAATGGTTGGAAAACCATTCCCAGAGAGTAGTTATCAGTGGCTCACAGTCAAGTTGGAAGGGCATATTGAATGGGGCCCCACGGGAATTGGTCCTGGGTCTGATTCTGTTTAGTACCTTGATAAACGATTTAGATAATGGCAGAGAGAGTACCCGTACAAAGTTTGCAGAAGATGCTAAGCTGGGAGGGGCTGCAAGTGCTTTGGAGGATAGGAATAAAATTCAAAATGATCTGGACAAACTGGAGAAGTGGTCTGAAGTAAATAGGATGAAATTCAATAAGAACAAATGCAAAGTACTCCACTTAGGAAGGAGCAATCAGTTGCACACATACAAAACGGGAAATGACTGCCTAGGAAGGAGTACCGCGGAAAGGGAACTGGGGGTCATAGTGGATCACAAGATAAATGAGAGTCAATTCTGTAACATGTTTGCAAAAAAGGCAAGCATCATTCTGGAGTGTATTAACAGAAGTGTTGTAAGCAAGAAGTAATTCTTCTACTCTGTGCTGATAAGGCCGCAGCTGGAGGAGTATTGTGTACAGTTCTGGGCATCACATTTTAGGAAAGATGTGGACAAATTTGAGAAAGTCCAGAGAACAACAATGATTAAATGTCTAGAAAACATGACCTATGAGGAAAGATTGGAAAAAAATGGGTTTGTTTAGTCTGGAGAAGAGAAGACTGGGGGGAGGAGGTGGAGGGGAGACACGGTAACAGCTTTCAAGTACAGAAAAGGTTGGTACAAGGAGGAGAAGGAAAAATTCTTCTCCTTAACCTCTGAGGACAGGAGAAGAAGCAATGGGCCTAAATTGCAGCAAGGGCGGTTTAGGTTGGCCATTAGGAAAAACTTCATAACTGTCAGGGTTGTTAAGCACTGGAACAACTGCTTAGGGAGGCTGTGGAATCTCATCATGGGAGGTTTTTAAGACTAGGTTAGACAAACACCTGTCAGGAATGGTCTAGCGCTGAGTCATGTACTTCCCTCCCACCCCCAATTTCTCCCTTCCAGTTAGCAACAGTTTCTAGAGGTTTTCCAACTGTGGCATGCCCCCCTAGTGGGGCATGGATGAACATTCAGGGGGGGTGGGGGGAGCAGCAACACCAGGTGTCTCAGGCCAGCCCTGCGCAGCGGGGCTCAGGGAGGGAACACCCTCTCCACCCCCTGACTCACCTCAGCAGGCCACCCAAAAATTGTAACTCAAAGGGGGCTCAGTTCAAAAATTTTGGTTATGTCCCCACCACCCCCCAACCCAGACAGGCTGAGCGGCCCACTGAGGTGAGTCGGGGATGGAAGTCGCGAGCCCCACCACGCGGGGCTGTCCCGAGCCACCTGGTGTTGCTGCTTGCCTCCCTGAATGTTCCTCCTGCCCCCCCCCCGGGGAGGAGCACCCCACCATTTGAAAACCTCTGCACTAAGTAAAATGCATTGTCCGCCATTACAGGATTTTTCTCGTGTACCCCCTAACGAGAGCTCACAACCCCATAGGAGTACACATACCGCAGTCTGAAAACCACTGGTCTAGTTATTACATAGTCTTGCCTGGAGTGCAGGGGACTGGATTAGATGACCTATTGAGGTCCCTTCCAGCCCTAGACTTCTATGATTCTATTACAGCAAAATAACCATGTACCAATAAAACTGTCCAATAAAATATCAGCAATAACAGATTCAGTATAAAAATGCAAGATGTTTTTAGTTGTGAGCATTCACAATAAAGTGTTGCTACTTCAGCGTACCACCTTCTTTCATCTGTGCCAAGTCCAAGGAATTCAAAAGCCACAAGGTGGAGTGTGACAACTACTTAGTTCGCTTGAATATTTCAGTAAAACAAATTAATCTATCATGGCCAGCTCCACCTCAAAAAAGGCCATAGGGAAACTGTTTATTTCCAAGAGAATAAAGTTAAAGTCATCCAGACATTTTACAGAAGGGGAAGCATCACATGCAGGAAAACTAAATTTCTAATACTTACAGGTCCTTACCTAAATTTATTTCTATAAAAATTACCTACATGTCAACTCTGCTGATTTGGCAAACTCCAAACTTCTTGCCAATCTCTAGATGTTTTAGTGTGAGACTCCCTCCCCTCCAAATCTACTGAACAGCTCTTCTGCACAAAGACTTTACACCACTTCTGCTATTAGAGACTCCCTTCTTCCAGAACAAACAGGCAAAAGAGCCACTGCTTGATGCCCTGCTCTAAATGTGGCTGACACTTGGACAGCTGGCTGTCCAATGCTCACCTGGCCTCTTGGAGATAAGGTAAGGTCATCTCTCTAGTTTCTACAGACTTTGGCTAAAACATCCTTACTAATACAGCTAATACCAGAGAAACTCAATGGTTCAACCCCTCGGCTTCCTAATACAGACCAATAACTTCAAATATATTGGCTTCCAAGGTAACACTGACTCTGCTGAACAGAAGCAAATAGCTAATGCAAACACTTAGAACACTCTGCACACAATATTGCCTCTTCTGCAAGTGAGTTCATGAACAGCCCCAGTTTTCCACAGGATGAGCTGCTGCTGGACAGGTTTTCACCTATTTTGCTGAACTGGAAGGGTGTGCACTGAAGGTCTGAACATTGTCTGGGAGCCAAGAACTCCCACTGCCTGATTTCCAGCCCCAGTTCTCCAGAGTTGTGGGTTCCTGGGAAAATCACTTAACCCACCTCCCCAGTTATAAAATGGGGATAGTACCTCTTTCATAAAATAGTAGACATAATTTATACAGAGCTGTAAAGCACCACATAGAGTCAAGTATTAAATAAGGGGTCAATATAAAAGAGAGACGCACTTATTGAAACAGTAACAGGAAAGGCCCCCCAGACCATGTTTTCAAACATACAATATTTTACTTAGATTTGATTGTCAGAAATGTGCATTTACATCTTTCATCTCAAAAAGCCCAAAGTGCTTCATCAACTATATTTCCACCAATCTACACATAGGAATCACATAAATCAATTAAATGCAGCCACTGCTGAGGATGAACATCCTAGCTGTTTAACCGTGCGCTGAAACGCTATAAAACAGTTCAGGGTAGGAAGCTAATGCCTTAGCCCATTGCAACTATGACAAAATTTTAGGTAGGCAAAGTAGACAGACTGGAAGAGAAGAATCATCAGATCTTTAATTTCCACATTAGATGAGGTCTGCTGTTTTAAGTCTCATCTGTCAGACAGTAACTATAGCAGAACAGCTGCCCTTAAAACTATGCTTAGATATTGGCTCAACAATAAATTAGAGGGCAGATGGCCACTTGCTGAATCAGATCTTGCTGCACCAGTGTTTTCTTTAGAGATCCACCATCAAAATATTGACCAGGCCAGACCCTGGTATCTTGAGATCCAGTGAGACAACAGACCAAAGTAGCATGCCTGCAGATCCATAGGAAACAGTTGGAAGAGTAGAATCATCACTTCTCATGCAGACTTTATTGCTTTCTCCAGCATCTAGTTGTTTTGCTTTGTTAAATAAAGTAATGCCCCAGTTCTCTGTGGTTAGGAGTCTTGAAGTAATCCCAGGCAAAATCCCTCATCTTGTGCCTTCTACAGGTACACTGTGAAATAAATCAGTGCGCTCTCTCCCAAAACAACATTTATCTTAATGGTTATGAAACTGCATGCTTCTTAATCAGACACTGTGACACTAGGTTCACATACAAAACTGCAGATCAGATGATTATGCAGGAACTGAATTCTGCACAAACAGAATTTTTATTTGGTACCAAGTTTCAGAGTAGCAGCCGTGTTAGTCTGTATCTGCAAAAAGAACAGGAATACTTGTGGCACCTTAGAGACTAACAAATTTATTAGAGCATAAGCTTTCGTGGGCTACAGCCCACTTCTTCGGATGCATAGAGAGTGAAACCTATATTGAGGAGATATATATACACACATACAGAGAGCATGAACAGGTGGGAGTTGTCTTACCAACTCTGAGAGGCCAATTAAGTAAGAGAAAAAAAACTTTTGAAGTGATAATCAAGATAGCTCAGTACAGACAGTTTGATAAGAAGTGTGAGAATACTTACAAGTTTTTTTCTCTTACTTAATTGGCCTCTCAGAGTTGGTAAGACAACTCCCACCTGTTCATGCTCTCTGTATGTGTGTATATATATCTCCTCAATATATGTTTCACTCTATATGCATCCGAAGAAGTGGGCTGTAGCCCACGAAAGCTTATGCTCTAATAAATTTGTTAGTCTCTAAGGTGCCACAAGTACTCCTTTTATTTGGTACCAACTAGCACAAGAATATAATGAAATCTGATCCCGACATCAACTGCTCATGATTCCTGGGTCCCTGACATTTCTAAGTTCCAATGTATCTCAGTCCTCCTAGTTACTCATTCCCGAGTCATGATAGCCAGCTCAGCTGCCTCCTGTAGTCACTTACAAAAACAGACCGAAAAATGTGTTTGTTTCCAAAATATTCACACTGTCAGTGTTCACTTACTAGCTAAGTAAAGGGCTGTACAGAGGCTATTTGGCACACAGAATATTTCCTAGCACTGATAGACAGGTGCTGCAGGTTGGCAAAAAAAAAAAAGCTCTCAGCACAGCAAGACAGGTGAGTGGCCATACAGGACAGCAAGGACTAAACACTTAAAATTTTCCTCTTTGTCCCCAGCCTACAGAAGGAATGAGTGATGGAGGATGGTTCAGTAGTCAAATTCACCCCTACAAGATTATGAAGCTGTTCTTACACCTTTCCATTCATTACTAGAGACACACTACGGTTTGAGAATGTACTGATGAGATCTCAGAAAACAAGTTTATCCAATATCAGTTCAGCTCCATAATTTCAAACCTTTACAGTGAAATTTGGAAAGTTTGCTGTTAGGCTTTGTCCAATTTCATGATCACATCTGTATTTAATTTGCCTGTGCAGATTTTTTTTTTTTTTTAAACCCACTGTCAATTTTAGGGCATCACGGATTTGAACTCCATGCCTTAAATTATTCACTTAAAGACATGTTTACACTAGCTTTAGCTGCATCAGTGTTACCAAACTGCAAGACTTTTGCTAGGCCACTAGCTGCCATCAGATTTAACCACTATATATGCCTGTCAAATTTTCTCAGTACAGATGAACCAGCCCTTCTAAGCACCCGTTTAAGCAGATCTTTTCCAAGGAAGTCTGATTGTCCTGGTGATTAAAACAATGGTGGTAGATGACAATACATGTCCATCACTGCCAATGCTGTTTATACTGACGGAGCTGAACTAGCTTTAGCAACAGTGAAAAAGCTTTAGAAAAAGTTTCCCAAATGCAGAAAGGGCCTAAATCATGAACCCTTGCCCAGCAAAACAGGAAGTAACTGCAATGTATGCACACTCAAAAGGGGAACTGGAAAGTGTCATGTTAAATCACATGTTTATAAACACTATTCTGAGACCCACCAGTCTCAGTCTTAGGACAATATATTGCATCATGCCAAACCATTTACAAAAACAAGTCTTGCAAAGTACTATTAAGTATTTACACAAGGAACAAATATATAATAATGAGCTCTTCACTCTAGCAGAGAAAGGTATAACACATTCCAATGGCTGGAATTTGGGAATAAGGCATAAATGATTAATCGTGAGAGCTATTAACCATTGGAACAATTTACCAAGGGTCATGGTGGATTCTCCATGACAGAAAATTTTTAAATCAAGATTGGACATTTTTCTAAAAGATATGCTCTATTAATTGTTTTAGGGAAGTTTATGGCCTGTGTTATACAGGAAGTCAGACTAGATAATCACAATGGTCTCATCCAACCTTAGAATCTATGAATAAGCAAAATTTAATAGTTAAATTTACAGCAATTGTGGGTGCTAAACTGACTGGCAAAAACTGTTCTGTACTAAACAGCCACTTGTAAAATATCTGTAAATACCTCTAAATGTGTACTTAACAGAAAAACACTGATAATTACGCTCCTTTCTCCTAACTTTGGAGAATGCATGTGTGTGTCTTTAAAGGATTTTTAAATTGTTTAGTATCATATTTTGTATGAGTCCTACTCTATTTTGAAGGTCTGACACTCTTTACACCCCCCAAAAACTAATTTGGATCCTCTAGCTACCAAGCTAATACTGAAATACTTACTGTAATTTTTAAGGCCTATAATAAAATGTATTTGCAAACAACATTTGGAAATCAACTTATGAGAATTAAAGCATACAATACAGGTCTAAATATTTCATCAAGTTACTCTTTTCTCTCCTTAAAAAATTAAACTTGTCAGCAGACCTTGACAACAAAACCTTTATAGTGCACAGTTGTCTCCAAACTTGATTCTAGCATCACATCAAAAACAGATTTTATTCCAAACAATACATATCCATCTACCCTGCGCTTTGGGAAATTCCTAGGTAGGGAGAACCACCTAAAGAGCTCAAAACTACAGAACAAGGTAAATAGTATGTTGTAATATATGTAACAAATGATAAGCTAGAAAAAAACAGAGAATGGGAAAAATCCACACCTTTACTGGAAGGTTACTGATTATTAAGCAGCAGAAGAGAAAATTTCCTTTGCTTCAGCCTACAGTACTAATAAATCACTGCAAAAAACCTGCAAGACATAGATGTCTTTGATTGAACACCAGTGGGAAAAGCCTTAAAAAGAAAAAAAGAAAAAAAAAAAAAAAGGAACTAAACTTTTAATGATGATATCTCTTTTTTTTACTCTGCGTCTGCCATTATTCAACTGTTATATTTACCTTCAGAAAGTGTTTTGGGGACAGACAGTTTGAAAAATGCAGTACAAGATAAAGTCATATTGAAGCTACTTAACTTGATGGGCTCACAAGGGAGTTCTACTTGCTTTGACACAACCCATACACTGGGGATGTTCAATTCTGGGCTATGACAATGTTTACGCAACACTTTTAGTATTTACATAACACCTTTCACCCAGAAAAGTCCCAAAGAGCTTCCCAAGTTATATGCCAATGAAGGGCAGAGCCAAGCTACATACAGTAAACTGCACAACATTCCAGATGGGGAGAAGGGAGGGACTTTTGGCACAGACATTGTGATAATCCCCTCTTCATATGAAAAATTCTGTAATAGCCACAGAGACCAGAACTCAATTGTCCAGTGAAGGAACACAGGACAAGGAGTTAAGAAATCAGTTCTACTCACTGCTATGCCACTAACTAAAACTGTTTACTGAGTCAAGTCACATTCTCTTTACACCTGAGATTCACAATCCATGAAGTGGGAATAATATTGCTATTTTTTGTAAAATAATTTTACATCTCTAACTGGAGTGTGCAATAGTAGTGCTTTGTATTAATATTAGCCCCAGGCTAAGAGGGCTATACAAACAGTATGCAATATGCTATGCAAAGTTAGATTATGCTGTACTGTCTGTCAAATATTTCATGAAGAGAGTTACTGTGTTGACAGGACGTACATCTGCATGAAAGACACTGCTGTTAATGAATTTACTGTGTTTACAGCAGCTCTTTCACCTGCCAGGCTCCAGTTTGACACAATGTTAAACAAGCAACTATCATGGGGATTATACAGAGCTAATCCTGAGGGGATCCAAACAATTCAAGTGAAACACCCATAAAACAAATACAATTCCCATATGTCAGGTACTTCTGGACCATGAGGGGAATAATGCTGGCACAGATGGACCCCACAACACTGGGTCCCTTACCACATTTATACAAGAGTAATGCTGCTTGGAGATATGGAAAACCTGATCTAGCTAGTCAAGAAAACAGCTGCATTGGCAAAGTTAGCCACCACAGCCACAAGGGCCATAAAGACCCTACATTGGATTAACATAGTCGCTACAAGTTAAAAAGTGAAGTTCTGTGTGCAGTGTTCGACAGAGGGACAGACTAGATCAGGGGTTCTCAAACTGGGGGTCAGGACCCCTCAGGGGGTCACAAGGTTATAACATGGGAGGTCACGAGCGGTCAACCTCCACCCCATACCCCCGCTTTGCCTCCAACATTTATAATGGTGTTAAATATATAAAAAAGTATTTCTAATTTATAAGGGGGGGTCACACTCAGAGACTTGGTATGTGAAAGGGGTCACCAGTAAAAAAAGTTTGAGAGCCACTGGACTAGATCTACTGGTCCCTCTCCTAGCCTTGAAGGGTCTGACTCTAGAGGCGGGTTGCCCATTCCCCCAGGCCCAAAGGGCCAGTCACCTCCCACACCCCTGTATCCGATACCCGGGCGATACTTCACCTGGTCGGCCCCAAAGGGCGTGATGTTGGCTTTGACGGAGCCCACGCTCAAGCCCACCAGGGCCAAGCCGGCGAAGACGGCGATGGAGCAGTAGCGGGTGGCTCCCTCCTGGGCGCAGGGGGCGAGGGTGGCGTTGGCGCCCACGGGGGAGGAGCAGTTCTCGATGCTGGCCAGAGAGATCTTCCCGCAGAGGGCCTGCCGGGGGCCCGGGGCAGCCAGGGCCGGGAAGGCCAGCATGCCCAGCAGGTAGAGCGCCAGGCTGAGCAGGATGGTGCCGAATTTGCCCAGCAGGGCGTCGGCCAGCCAGCCGCCGAAGGGCGAGACCAGGTAGGTGACGCCCATGAAGATCAGCAGGGCCTGGCTGGCCTGGGCGCCCTCCCAGCTGTAGGGAGGCCCGTTGAGGAAGAGCACCAGGTTGGAGGTGATGCCGTAGAAGGCCACCCGCTCCAGCAGCTCGGCCAGCAGCACGGCGGCGCAGGCCAGGCGCCGGCCCTGGAAGGAGCTCGGGCCGCCGGGCGGACCCCGGCCCCGCCACCTGCCGCTGCCGCCCCCCAGCAGGGGGCTCCGCTCCCCGGGATCGGCCCCGCGGGTCCCCTCCATGGGGCGGCCTGTGACAGGCGCCAACGCCGAGCCGCCCCCGCTGACCGCCGGAGCCCCCTCAGCCAACGCTCCCCCGGCAAAGAAACTTCTCCCGCCCGCCCTCCTCGGCTCTCTAGCCTAGGGCTCCAGCCCCGGGCTCCAGCCCCGCCCGCTCGGCCCATGCTCTACGCGCTGATTGGCTGCGTCGGCTGTCACTTCCTCGATGGCGCTTCCGGGTTCCGCGCGCAGGTGTTGAGCGGGGGCTGCTCCCTAGCCAGGTCCCGCCCAGGGGGCGGAGTGACGTGGCTGGGTGGGGCGTGGCTGAGCGCCTGGCTCACTGGTGGGAGTTATTGCAGAGGGAATGTGAGCCCTGGGTGGCTTCTCTGTGGGGTAAATTCAGACTCCAGGTGCTACAACGATGGGGCCACACAACAGTTACTTTCCACCCACCAGAGTTCCTGAAATGGGCCTGATGCTCTTGGCCCTGCACTGTCTTTAGAGGACCAGAAACCTCTGACTTGTGATTGTGTTTTGGTATATTATTCTATGGACTGGATATGATTATGTATTACACACTCTAATTTTATTGTATTTATACAGTCCAACGGGTGTGCACAACACTTTATTGAAAGATGAAATGATAGATTCAGGACCTTATGTGGTAATTCAACACTCACCAAAAAAGGGATAACAACAAAGAATGGGACAAGGGGATCGAGGGGGGATGGTATAACAGAAAAGGATCATGATTTTATGCACACTTTGGCCATAAACAGTGAAATACCCTGCTGCCTCTCACTGATTTCCAGGAAAACCCACATAGTTTCTATTCTTTTAGGTTCTTATGCTGCTGCCATCATCATGGTATATATAGAGCCTAATTCTGGACTACATTTTAAAGTATGTTCCTCTTACATTGAATAACCTCACTGATAATTTTTTTCATTTTCACTTCTTTAAATGGTCATAGCCTGAAACAGATCCTGTCTTCATAGCTTGAAATAGATGGACCAGTTAATCTTCTCCTTTTCTGATTTCAACATTGAATTTAAAAAATTGCTTGTATAATAACAACAATAAAATATTACTATGAAAATGTGATTTTCGCTCTTGCTGCAGTTCATAGTCAGAAAAAAGAAAACAGAAAACAGGAATGACAGGAAAAAATTATCTTGGAAAAAATGGAATTCTCAGTGTAAACTGTCCCATTGTTTATGTAATGCTTTTGCATCACACTGATATTATTTAAACTGATCAATTGACACACCTTCAAAATTATTAATATTTATATTTAGCATTTGGTGCTGTTGTGTAAGATGTGAAAGATAAGTGATTAGGAAGCATAGTTTAGACTTGCCTTTTATTTTTTTCTTCCCACTGTATTTGAGTTTTACTATGTGTCACCGATCACCTGAAGAAATTAAGGCCTTCACTTCAGTGGGACTACTCAGACAGTAAAATTAACCATGCGTGTCAGTGTTTGCTGGTTCAGGGCCTTAAAGTTCCCCTTTTGCCATCTTCGCTTATGCTAATTAGCAGTTGAAGTTAATGGGCCTAATTTTGTGAGTAAGTGTAATTTATCATGAATAAGGGCATTTAATACTTCATTGGGACTAGTCACAAAGGCAAACACTATGCTCAGAAGTATGTGTTGTAGGATCAGGCCCTAAGGTAAAATGTTTGCTCTGAACAAAATGGAAGAGATATTGCACTCTTCCTGTTTTCAATAAAAAAGCAGATTGACAATATACCACCACACCCAGGCATCTGGTTGCAAATCAAGATTTTATAATTGTCAGTAAAGGAGTATAGCTAAGTGTTGCTAATTAAACAGCTGGTCCCAGTAAAAAATGCACTTATCTTTAAAGAAGGGCCTTTGTAAATAACATACTGACCCCGTGGAAGTGACTCATTAAATATATTTGCTCACTTTAATGTTTAAACTTAATGACAAAGTGCAGCAAAGTTCATATAACCAAATGTGGATGAAGGATATCATGTTTGTAAATTATTGTTGTAAAGTTACCAATAATTTAACAGGAACTGATCAATACTTTAGGTTTATATGACTTACCTAATTTTGTATACTATGCAACTAGTGTGATTACATCGTCTAAGGTTTCTAATGGCATTGCCCAGAGACTATCAAGTAGATAACATTACTTTGCATTAGGGCACACTTTAATATACACAGACATCACATTCTAGTCCCTGCACAAATTATTTTAGCAGCAGCGAGCTGATGCTTTATATTGGCCCATCCACCAACTGTTAAAAACATCTTGCAACACTGAAATAGTCATATTTAATATTAGAGAGGCACATTATAAAAATGTTATTGTCTCTTCAGTACTGAGAAATAAGTAGTTATGACAGTCCCACTGAAATTCAAAAGCAGCTGTATCTACTGAATTTACTGTCTATGAAATATAGTGGCTTCACCAGAGAAATTTTTCATTTTTCTCCAAACAAGAACATTTTTAGCTACAGTACATTTAAAACTCCTGCATGAGGATATACCCAGGATGAATGTACCACCCAGTCAGCTCTTATGCCAATTGGTGTTGCATAAGAATAATGCTTTTTCCATGGAAAGTCAACATTTTATGAAGGATGTAGGTGTGTTTTTCAAAGCAGGGGAGACCTGTCTGAAAAGGCTATGAGGTCTTTCCAGGAAAGTTTAATCAATACCGGATAAATGGATGGAGAATTGTTTTTCCTTCCTTGCTTCCTTACTGTTGAATTAGGAGTAGTGTTTCCAACTGTCTAATCACACAAACCCAACCACCCATGCCCTGCCCCATCTGAGGCCCTGCCCCGCTCACTCCATCCCCCCTCCCTCCGTCACTCGATCTCCCCCACTCTCACTCACTTTCACCAGGCTGGGGCAGAGGGGGCGGACTATGGGAGGGAATTTGAGTGCAGGAGGGGGCTCAGAGCTGGGGCAGGAGGTTGGGGTGTGGGAGAGGGGGCCGGGCTCTGGGCTGGGGCTGGAGGTTGGGGTGTGGGAGGGGGTGCAAGCTCTGGGAGGGGGTTTGTGTGCAGGAGGGGGGTCAGGGCTGGGGTAGGGGGTTGGGGTGCGGGAAGGGATGAGGGGTGCGAGCTCCGGCCGGGCGGTGTTTACCTCGGGCAGCTCCTGGTCGGTGGCACAGCGGGGCTAAGGCAGGCTTCAAGATTCCATCTCTCTAATTGGGACTCTATTTCCCCCATGTGAAGATTTCTACATTCTAGGAAACAAGGAATTTACTTTTCCTCCACGTATGACAAATTTGTTGAAGATGAATATTCAGATTTAAATCAGATAAAACTTCTCCAAAACAGGGCTTACTAAGCCTTAGTTCTTGAGAGGTATAATAATTTTGGCCAGGATTTCTAAGGGCTTGTTTACACTTCTGCTTATGTCAATGTAACTTACGTCGTTCAGGGGTGTGAAAAAACCACCCATCTGAGCGATATAAATTACATCAACTCAAAGCAGTGTCTACTCCTCACTATGTCGGCGGGAGACACTCTCCTGCTGACATAGCTTCCGCCTCTCATTGAGGTGGAGTAATTACGTCGATGGGAGAGTGCGATGTAGTGTGTCTTCACCAGATATCGGCGCCACTGCAGTGCAGAAGTGAAGACAAATCCTAAGTCCTCCCCTAAGGTTCAAAAATTTATTCTGTGGAAAATATTTCTGAAAGAAAGGTGCAGTTTTTACACTTGTGATGGGCTCAAACCAAAATCCCAGATCTGAATGCTCCTACTGTTGGGAAAGTTTGGATCTACTAATTTTTTTATTTGGTTTTCATCTTGATGGATAACACATTCACATCCAATTACTATATCAAAAAATGCAAACACATACAACAGAAATATTATTCCAGAGCACAGTAAGGTATGTATTTATGTGGGCTGTTGTTTGACAAATGATTGGTTTCTTTGCACATGCAA
Source organism: Terrapene triunguis (assembly GCF_002925995.2). NCBI lineage: Eukaryota > Metazoa > Chordata > Testudines > Emydidae > Terrapene > Terrapene triunguis. The sequence continues at coordinate 10,635,851 of NW_020664585.1, forward strand.
AACAGAACAATGGGAAAAAAAGGAAAACATGTAGCCGTTAAAATCACCCCTCAGTTTGATGAAATATTCCTAAGGGGCCATTTCTTTGTTAATATGTGCCGATTTGCCACATTTCACTCGTTTGGAGGGAGCCTCAATTTTAATCTCCCTAATTCACATTGGGCAGCCCTGTTTAAGTGTATGCACGTGAGCACACACAGTTAGCGTGGGTATGCTAATTTGTGCTAGGCTTAAATAAAACTCCCTGATCTGAATGCTTTTAATATTGGGAAAGTTTTGGCTCCAGTAATGTGTATGCAGTAAGGATGGGTGTGTGTCTGTCAGCTGTGTGCATGTGTGAGGAAGAAAGTATATGTTTCTCTCTCGGGTTCTAATTCTAATCTCACTAAGGTCATAAAAACTTTACTGGTAGATCACGTAAGGGGTGTGACTTTTTTTAAAACCAACATAATTATACCAGTAAAAGCCCTAGCAGTTATATCAGTATAAAGGTAACTTAGGTTAGGTCTATAGTGCAAACTTTTGCTGGCATATGTATGTCGGTCAGGGGTGTGATGAGGTTTGAGTTGTGACCAACATAGCTGTGCTAGCAAAATTCCTTAGGAGGACTGGAATAAGCTATGCCACTTTTGCCATTATAAACTGGATCCATATAAGGAGTACTTTGCCAATATGGTATGCCCATATATCTATACCTGCAAAGCCTTCCAAGTGTGGTGTACCTATACTGGTATAGAATTCGGATGTGTATAACAGCCCCCAACCCTTTATACTAATATAGCTGGGTCCAAACTAGGGCAGGTTGTACCACTTTGACTATGCTGGCATAGTTAAAGAGGTACAACTTTCTAGTGCGGACAGGGCCTTTGAGTGGTGTCAATCAGGAGTAACTCAATTCAAGTCACCAGTGTAAAAGTGGTGCAAGTGAAGAAACATGCAGGGGCGGGGAGTCTCTCTCTCTGTCTCTCTGACTTTACTGGCCTGACAGGCTAGATCAGTGTTGGGAAGCTTAAAGAAGAGTCGCCCCCCCACCCCCAGGTCTCTCTCTCTCTCTCTCTCTCCTGGGTGGGCCCGATCCACTCAGAATAGGGCTTGGCCCCACATTTAGGGCTGGAGCCCCTGTGTGCATTTGTCACTGG
>NW_020664585.1:10636999-10648449 GCF_002925995.2 Terrapene triunguis
CCCTATGCCTGTTTCTTCAGCCACAGGGACAAGGAAGAGCTGTCATCTCCCTTGTGCCTGGACTGGCCTCCCTTTTATCCACATGGGCAAGAGGGCATGCTGCCTATCTCTCTCCCATTCCAAAAGAAGTGGGTGAATTCCTTTGTGTGTAATACTCCCCCCCCCCCCCCAGTCCACTTCCATAGGGACAGCCAGGTGAAGAGTGGGTGCAACATAATGTATTTTCCTATCAGGGCTTCTTTCAGGCCCTGAGAAATTCCCAGTAACGACCCAACCATTCCCAGCCTCTGTTCAAACCTAAGTTAATTGTATCTAATTTGCATATGCATTCAAGTTCAGCAGTCTCTCTTTGGAGTCTGTTTTTGAAGTTTTTTTGTTGTTGCAAAATTGCCACCTTCAGGTCTGTCACTGAGTGGTTAGAGAGATTGAAGTGTTCTCCCACTGGTTTTTGAATGTTATGATTCCTGATGTCAGATTTGTGTCCATTTATTTACAGAGACTGGGAATAGTTGGTTATCATTACACTAATTGAATCTATTTCCTCATGTTAAAATATGTTAAAATACCCTCACACCTTCTATGGGTCATCTCGATTATCACTTCAAAGGTTTTTTTCTCTCTCCTGCTGATGATAGCTCATCTCAATTGATTAACCTCTTACAGTTGGTACGGCTACTCCCACCTTTTCACGTTCTCTGTTTGTATAAATATCTTCTTTCTGTGTGTTCCATTCTATGCATCCGATGAAGTGGGCTGTAGCCCACGAACGCTTATGCTCAAATAAATTTGTTAGTCTCTAAGGTGCCACAAGTACTCCTGTTCTTTTTGCGGATACAGACTAACACGGCTGCTACTCTGAAACCTATCCCTTTCAGTGTTTGCTTTTTTACTAATGGAAAGCATTCAGTTATATCAAAATGATAGATAATTGGGAGCAGATAAAACAACAAAAACAATTCCCAGAATATTCTACCCTCATCTTTCCTATGTAGGATTATTTTTCGGCCTTATAAATTACTCTGATTTTAGCTAGCCTTCCAAATATTAGCTCCAGCCTTGGAAAAATCTTGTAAATCTTCAGCCCCTGTAACAGCTCAGGGCTTGTTTATCTGCAATAGCTGCACTGGTATAACTTGAATCATCTTTTAAACTGATTCAAAAGTCTGTGCGGACACTTTTTTTCTGTTAAAGAATGGCTTAAACCTGTTCCTAATCAAGGTTGGCTAAACTGAAATAAAAGTGTCCACACAGGGATTTGCACCAGTTTAAAAATACACCTCTACACCAATATAACGTGACCCGATATAACATGAATTCGGATATAAGGTGGTAAAGCAGCGCTCTGGCGGATCAAAGCAAGTTCAATATAACGCGGTTTCACCTATAACGCGGTAAGATTTTTTTGGCTCCCGAGAACAGCGTTATATAGGGGTAGAGGTGTATTGATTTAAATTAACACATTAAGTTAGACTGGTGCAACTTTCTTAGCTAGACAAGACCTCAGAAAGGAGAGATTGAAGGGGAGCTCATTTCAGTTACAGCTTATACGTCTGATAGAGGTGTTTAACCTACACTGAAGGTTCCAGTGCTCAGGAAGTTGGAGAATCAATGCCCAACAGAATCAGAATGTCTCATCTCAGTTATTATAAACACTATTCATAGCAGTGGTGTAAAGGACCCCACAAAAACAAATCTGATCTGAATAATGTGTAAGCAATATTAGCTAGAAATCTATTTTCCTGTTTAGTAGCGTTAGCTGTCAGTTGTTCAGCTTAAACAATCTTACATTGGCACTGCCAGGTAAGTTACTTTAATTATTGTAGCTATTATTTAAACAGCCTTTTTATATAAAAGGCCCAGAGCCTCATACGCTTTAACTTTAGACATTGTGAGAATCCCAGTTCATAAAGTTAAGCACATAAGTCTTTGCAGCACTGTGCTTAAATATGTAGAAGATTTTATATGCTCAAGGAAATGTACAGCTTGCTTTAATCACATCCGTGTGTGTGCATACTGGTTTATTTACTCAAACCTTTTTATATGTTGACCTGCAGCAAGCATTGGATTGTTTAAAAAATTAAAACGCTTAAGTTGTTCCTAAATGGGACAGCTGCTAATATAGATTAATTTTATGGTTTGAGATTACTGAGTATGCTAAGTTTGTGATACTAGTTTGTTTATATAACTGCTTTATCTCTTCACACAATATTTTCATCTTTTGAATTTAAACTCTTAAATTTCCTAGTGACAAAGATACCAGAGTCTAATTTGTCTGTAAACCTTTGGGACAGATTGTTAGCTGGTGTAAATTGGCATAGCTGATTTCAAGCAACTGAAGATCTGGCTCTTTTTTAAATAAAAACAGCTCCATAATAAAGGTGATAAAGACATCAATTATGTTTGGCCTCCTTAACATTTCATCCTTAATCTGCATGACAACCTATTCATGGCTGTCTCTGCTCAGACTGTCATTCTTTAGTTTAAACCCTGGAAGAGGGATCAAAAAGGGGGGTGTTAGGAAGGAAAAGAAATTAGTTAGTCTACCCTCCTTGGAATTTTCTACTCACCTTTTATTACCTGTTGTGCAAGGGGGAACAGACATTGAAACTTTTGAGGGGTTGATTTATGAAGACTTAAATGAAGTTTTTGTGACTATGTAGATATTTTTGAGAGGGAGACATTGTTACAGTTTCCTATTTGAAATTGTGTAAATCCCCAGGAAAACAATCACATTCACAAGAGCATAAAACCCACAAAAATAATGTAAAGGCTAATAATTGTTTGTTGAAATTTAGCATATACATTTACAAATAACCTGAGTAATCAAGTGATCCCCAGTTCAAGGGCACCATATGTTAATACATATAAAGCCTGTAGAAATGTTAGCTGCCCTGGAGATAGATTAGAATATTGGGTGTCTGTGCATGCATGCTACAATGCAGATTAGATGTTAATCAATTTAGCATTGAGCATTGGGGTTTTTTTTCCTCTATTTTTTCCTTGCACTTCCTACCTGGTGGTACTACTACTACAGAAGAGGGTGTGCATGCCAAAAAATCCCCTTCTCTTTATATTAGATAGCAGCGTAGAGATCTCTTATCTCCCTGCAGTTGCATTGGCAAACTGTGTTCATATCTGTGTTTGCTCCCCATAGGTGAAGTGGGTTATAGCCCACAAAAGCTTATGCCCAAATAAATTTGTTAGTCTCTAAGGTGCCACAAGGACTCCTCATTGTTTTTGCTGATACAGACTAACATGGCTACCCTTTTGAAACCTGCAGAAGGCAGGTATTCCTCATTCATCCTCCACTCCTGAGGCCTTGCATTCCAACATTTACAGTCCCAGCAGGTGATGAGTGCTGCATTCCAACAGGATTTACACAGCTGAACCTGTTGACAAGCAGAGTGAAACTTCATTGGGTTCAGTTCTACTTCTAGAGAGAAAATTACTGACTTCGGGCCCAAGAAGCAGAGTAATTGCCCCTCACAATTGCTGTTTTGATAGTTCAATTCCACAATGGATGTGATCCAAAGCTAGTCCTATATCTGTTGGGGTGTACTCATTTCAAGCTGACACAAATCATCTATGTTAATTCCTTCCACCCATGCTGTTTGGAAAGAGATGTCCAAGGCAGGGAGAAATTAAAGAAAAATTGATGTTGATTAAATAAGTAGGAATAAATTAAGTGAATGGTTGAGGGTGTACAGGAGTAACTGTAGACTGCTGGCCATCTTTAAAGTTTGTTACAGTCACAAGAATAGTGTATAGTGTGCAAATAAAGGGGTCTCATTCTTTTTGTAAGGGAGAGGAACAAAGTTCACTGATAAAGGCAATTTCAAACCGAAAAAGGTTATATGAGGACAGATTTGGTTTCACAGTGAAAACATCTCAAAGTTGTAATTTAAATACTTACAGCTTCCGTAGACTTTACTGGGAATTGTGGTTGGTCACTACCTCTGGGGCTCAGGCACTACAGACCTGATCCAAACACCAGCTGAAGTAGAAATTATTTCATTGACTTCAGTGGGTTTAAGCTTAGGGTACGTCTATACTTACCTCCGGGTCCGGCGGTAAGCAATCGATCTTCTGGGATCGATTTATCGCGTCTTGTCTAGACGCGATAAATTGATCCCGGATCGATCCCGGAAGTGCTCGCCGTCGATGCCGGTACTCCTGCTCCGCGAGAGGAGTACGCGGAGTCAACGGGGGAGCCTGCCTGCCGCGTGTGGACCCGCGGTAGGTTCAAACTAAGATAGTTCGACTTCAGATACGTGAATAACGTAGCTGAAGTTGCGTATCTTAGTTCGAAGTGGGGGGTTAGTGTGGACCAGCCCTTAGGCCCTCTACACTCAGCAACAGCTAATATAGCTTTGGAAATCAGCTGCTGACAGAGGGTTTGTGGAAGAGAATCAATGTAGTAGTATGAAATGTATTCAAAAGGGGCATTATTATTGAATTGTATTACTGTAACACTTAGGTAGTCCTAATCCTAGACCAGGAGCCGGTTGTGTTAGGCACTGTACAAACACCGAAAAAGAAGTTCCTGGACAGCAGTCACTCTATCCCCATAACTTATTGTACAGCACAACCCCATTCAAAATGAGAATATAAAAGAAAGTGGGTTTTTTTTGGAGGTGGGGAGCGAAGAAGAAGAGTGGTTATAGTGCAAAACAACACAGGTGTTGCAAGCTACAGCATGTAAGAACCACGGATTATTTTAACTCACAGGAAACCTTGGAATCCCAATCAGTTTGGAACCACAAAACAAACTTGCAGTGCATGAAGAACCATGAACTCTGGAATCAGGTGGGGGTGTCGGTGTCGCATTTTTCAGATTGCTAGCCGGGACAAACCAGAAGCAGCAATCAATATACTCCTGAGGGCGTTCTGCGCTAAAAAAATAAAAATTCTGCAAATGTTATTTGTCAAATAAAATTTGGAGACTCCAGCACAGCATTGGGGAGCACAGGCCACTGGCTGCACAGAGGTGGGAGATCACTGTGCATCTCTCCCCTCCCCCCAGACAGGGACTCAACAGTGAGGCTGCACCCAAACCTGACACAAAGCAAGGACCGGCCTGCCACGTAACCGCTCTTGTGGCTTCCCATGGCTTCCCCATCAGAAAGTCATTTTTCTGCGGGGAAGCAAAAAAAATCTGCAGGGGGCATAAATTCTGTGCATGTGCAGTGGTACAAAATTCCCCCTGGAGTAATCAAGAAGAGTAGGAAAGAATGTATGAAACAGATCATAAAACATCACCTGGGTTTTTGTAGCCACGTTAGACAAAAATTGTATTCCTATGGAAGTCCTTCATAAAAGTGTGAATAGGGCATACAAAATCAGAAAGGAACTGCACCTTTTAATTTTATATTAGCAGCAGTATTACTAACAAACAGTATAGATCTATACTACAGTATGCCACAGCATTAAAGACTTCTCTTGCTTTGCCTTTTCACAACACTTATGAGAGTGTGGTGGGTGCATATTCTCCCTATCCCAGAGATTAAGAAGCTGAGATGTACAGCTTGATTTTGAGATGTGCTGAGTACCTGAAGTTCACCTTAGAATTATAAGGAGAAGAATTGGGTCCATACAAGAGTGAAGGGATTTACTTAGAGCCAAACAGTAAATCAGTGGCCGGACGCCCAGCACTATGTTCAATAACCAGCATCCAAATTTTATTACCAAAAATACTAGATGATAAAAAATGAAAGTAACTGAAGCCCACAGACAGAGAACAAAATCCAATAAAATGAATCCAGAGTTCACAGTGTTTCTCTAAATACTGGGTTATTTAATTCTGGAGTCTGTAAGTGGTGCAGCTGAAGCTGTGCCTCCAAGTTATTATCCAACTGGACCATAACAAATAATGTGTTTCAGCCTGAGTAGTGGACAATTCACAATTCCTCTGATTTGACTCTCTCCAAAAAACTGCCAGATTCTGAGGCCCAAACTCCAGTTTAGAAGCACTTCACTCCACAAGTTGTAGCACTGAATTCAGTTGGGCCGTTCGTGGAGTAATGTGCTACTCAGCATAAGTAAGGATGGCAAAATCTGGCCTGAAGTAAAGAATGTCAGTAATGAAGATGTTCCTTTGGAAATTTACCCACAATCTACAAGGAAACAATAGAGAAAACACTACCTCAAAATTCAGTATTTCTTGCAAGGCTGTCACACACTGTCACGTGTGTTCGCTTTACAGAGAGCAGAGAACACATTTATTTTTATTCCAAAAGTGTTTGTCTATGAATTGGCAAAACAATTTAAATACTCAATTTTTATCAGAAGAGAAAACAAAATATATCAGTAGTGTATATATGCCTTGGCCTGATTCAGGGCCATCTGTGACTTCACAGACAGCTGAGCTTTCAAAACAGAACAAAATAAAAACCTTGTAAAATAGTCTCCAAAGCATCCTCTCCCCATCCTCCTTGAAGTGGTGATGTGTGTTCAAGTGTACAGGAAGTTGTACTCTTCATTCCCTGAGCGAAAATGAGCCTCTCATGGAGGAAGAAAATTGCACTCTGTAAATTCCAATACTTTAGATACATCCAATTTAACATCCTGATCCCATAGATATTTATGCATGTGCTTAACCTGAAGCATGAGAGTGAGTAGTCACATTGAACTCAATGGCATGTGTATAAATGTTTTCAGGATTAGGGATTATAAAGAATTTTCAAAGTATTCATTTTAACTTCCTAAATTGTATAATATCTTTTACGTGCCCCTGAACAACCAGTCATAGAGTGAGTCCAGCTTTTTATCCTGCCTCTAGACATATCCAGGACCTCAATAGTGGCAACTCAAGGCTCTGCTTCCGTAAGAGAGTCCTTCATAAATATCCATCTTTTAGAACACTGCAAGGAAGTCTCTCCTTCCATTTACCATTGAGACCACCATTGTTCCCTCTTTGATTTGTGTCTGGCAGGGTCAGCTCTGTTGGCAGGTTTTGCCATTGATCCCACTGTCTCCATATGTAACAGCTAGAGCTGGAGTAGGGAAATATGTCATCTGGGTAGCCATCAGCTTGGTTCAGGGCCAAGAACTGCAGAGATCTCTCCTTTCGACACCTTCCTCATCTGGTTTGAGTGTTGCTCTTTACGACACATACACTACTCGGCACTCATGGGAAAGGCAAGTCAAATAAATCCTACTTCTACACTACAAAAAGTAAAGTATTAGGGAACCAGTCACAGTTTCTTGACGTGATTAAATCATGGTTCAATCTTGCCTGGGAGGTGGGATTGCCACCTCTGAGGTACAGAAAAAACCCAGGACATCCAGGATGATCCTGAGCCCATAAAATTGGACAGATGGTAGTGTGTACTGAGCACCCGTACAGATTTCAAGGGACAGCTACCTTGAAAAAGGGATGAACCTGGGCACATAGCAACCTTATAGGGTAGATTAGACCGAGCTTTTTTAATTGCATTACACAACAGTGATAACACCATAAAGTCCCACATATACACAGAAAATAAAAAAGTGTTAGGATAGCCTAATTTTGGCAATTAATTGATCTTTGATTATTAGCGGTAAATATACCCAATGACCTGTGATGGGATGTTAGATGGGGTGGGATCTGAGTTACTACAGAGAATTCTTTCCTGGGTGTCTGCCTGGTGAGTCTTGCCCACATGCTCAGCGTTTAGCTGATCGCCATATTTGGGGTCAGGAAGGAATTTTCCTCCAGGGCAGATTGGCAGAGGCCTTGGAGGTTTTTTGCCTTCCTCTGCAGTGTGGGGCACGGGTCACTTGCTGGAGGATTCTCTGCACCTTGAGGTCTTTAAACCACGATTTGAGGACTTCAGTAACTCAGACATAGGTTAGGGGTTTGTTACAGGAGTGAGTGGGTGAGATTCTGTGGCCTGTGTTGTGCAGGAGTTCAGACTAGATGATCATAATGGTCTCTTTTGACCTTAAAGTCTATGAGTGTCAGGGCTTTAGTATGTTGCATCTGGGTCCCTCAGCATGGTAGTTTGTTATGTAGAGGGGATCAAAATATAAAGAGTAACATTGATTGAACGAACAACACCCAGGAACAGTTTCATGAGTGAACCAAATTACTTTGGAGTATTTGTTTGCACCATGATTTCTGAAATGATAAAAAATAGCGATGTGATTTGGAGCTGTGGTAACTGAAGACAAAAGGAAATATGATCACATCTTGTAGTTAGACAAGATTGCGTCAGCTCAGAATTTCTAGCTGAGTGTCTTGGGTTCTGAAGTCCTTGGAGTGTGGTGTTAGGGAGTTATTTTCAAATTAACTGTAACATGCAAACATATTGCTTGTACACGATAGTGATGTATGCTAATTGGAATACTGAAGGGAAAAAAAATTATTTTAGACAAGTTAATGAGCACATGAGAACTTGTGAAATGTTTGCATGAGCATCCCGATTGCTTGCCTGAGAGAATGCATTTCTACAGCTGTGAGGTTTGCGGTTCATTATTATTTAATTTGGGCCAAATTTTGAACCCCATACATTGGTAAACAGATACTTGCATAAATAGCCCAATTGAAGTACATGGGACGGCTCATGTGAATAATTGCTCAACAATGTGAATAAAGGCCTTGCAATCTGGCTGTATTTTTATTATTTATTAATGCTTACTCTAATTTATTAGTTTTATTTCAAATGGTGAAATCCAAAGTAAAATGAATTCCTATTCAGTATAATGGAGAAATATAGTACCATATGTTGTGCCAATAAGGCTCTGTCTGTTATAGTGCTAATAGTCTTTCCAGGGCCTCAAGACGTTTTATAGCATTTTTAGCAGCAATTTCTGCACTGATGACTAACTTCCCCAGGACAGATAATTACATTCTTTGGGAGGCTGTGAAGCGACAGAGAAAGGAAAAAGACTAATATTCAAGAAGCTATTGAATTCACGGATTTTAATGCTAGAATAATTAATATGTGGATGAGAAATGAACCAACTGGAGCAATATCTAATGACCACAAAAATGTAGTGTTCTTTTTATGATGCTGGAAATGTAAACACTTCCTATTTGACGTTATTTTATATACATTTTGCTGACACAATATGCAAGTTTCTATCAAAATATAGGCATGTTCCTGCACTGGCTAATGACAATGGCACAATTGTCAATTGATCTCAGTTTCAGTAGGGGGATGTAAAATCTCACTGGTAGTAAGTAGATTGCTGATCCAAAACCCATTGTAATCAGTGGAAGTTTTTCCATTGACTTTAACGGTCTTTGTATCAGGGCTTTAATGTGAAGAATATTGTTAGATTATGTTGTGCAAAATGTATATCATTATCATCTTGAAAGCCAACAATAAAAAATAATATTGTCTTGATATTTTAAAATCTCAGTTGTGTTAACACTGGGTATGTTCATGAAAACATGTTAAATAACAATTTCTTAAATAAATGGCTCAATTATAGAGAACTAACCCCATTTTACAGATGAGTAAACTGAAGCAAAGAGAAATGAAGTCCAAGGTCAAATAGTGTGTTAGCAGGAGGCTGGGGAATACAATTTTTAGTCCTCTGCTTGAGCCTAAAATCCTTTTGGACTGAACAAAGTTTTACGTTGCACTTTTTTTTTTGGTGGTGGTGATGGTTTGGTAGTTATTTTAATGGGATTAATTAACTGGATGCTTTTATATTTTCTTTCACAAGGCCCCCTTGATTCAGTCCACTGAGGGCCTGATCCAACACATACAGCAATCAAAGGGAGTCTTTCCGGTGATTTGAAGGACATTGGATCAGGTTCATAGAGCCAGATCCTGCAATGTGCTGAATGTTTTCAACTTTCATTGATTTCAAAGGGAGCTGACGGTTCTCAGTACCTTGGAAGACTGGGCCATGTGAGGGGATGCAGATCTTATTGCTGGCAGCACACACCCTATTGAATAAAAATCGGAAGGACATAGAGATATCAGAAAGGGGCTTTCATGAGAGAGTATTTTCCAACCCAGGTTGCATAAGGAAGGTGAATCTAGGGGATAAAAATTTTCAAGCAAAATATGTTTTTATTAAGCTATTTAACATAATGGCAAGTCTGCAGCATATTAATATTCATCATCTTCCATTTGTTCTATTGTTTTTGTGATGAAGGGATCATCTAGAAGCTGTGGGTCACATATGCAGTCTTAAGGATGCTTTTGGCTACGAGAACCCATCTGAAATAGCAAATCTAATCTCTGCAGAGAAGTTTGAAGCAGCTCTGGCTATTCATCTTTATAAAGGAGGCAGACTTCTGCAAGGTAATCCTCTTTCAATTTAGCAGTAAAAATAACCCTTAAAAGAAAAAGACGGAAAGAAAGCAGGAATGAATACAAATAGCTACAAATGGAAAATGTGCATAAACCCATATATAATGTAGTTATTCTGTTTATCCATTTCAACAAATGTTAATAAACATTGAAAATGTTTCTCTGTGGGAGACTTGATCCAGAGCAGAGAGAACTAAGTAACTGCACTTTTAAAGGACACAATGTGTTTTACAATTAAATACTTTTACTACAGTAAGATAAGAGCATTACAGTAACATTAAGATACTTTCAACAAATGTGCTCTTTCAGAGGATGATAATAGCTTGGCTAAGTATAGCAGAGGTCAAACAGAAGAAAGGAGAGAGGCTAATTTGATTTTCTGTTGAAAAATGAATCATGTTTTCTAGACATGAAATAACTTTGAGTTGTCAGTCATGCCAGCTAAACTGCAGGAGACAGCATGTTAGCTGACAAATAATAAAATCTTCTATTATAACTGGCCAAGTAGAACAAAATTTTAGTCTGCCATTAATGACATGCTAGCAACACTGGCTTCCAGAATTACAGACAGTGTCAGCAGCTGAAATTGCAAATGTAGTTCCATTCTTGAGCTCATTTTCAGATCATCCGAGTCTATACATTTGGTCAAATGTAGATAATTGATTACTTTCAACAGACCAGGAAATAACATTAGTTTTCAGGGCCCCAAAGTCTCCACCTTTCTGGTACTAGGAGTTTCAAAGCTTAATTTATTACTGCTAGTATGCATTTGTACAGTGTCTGTCACAATGGAACCCTATTCAGACTGGGAACTCTGGAATACAAATAAATAAATAATAATCTCTGTTAATCTGTGTATTGTAATTTTTATTCTGTGTCAAGACACAAAATGGTTACAGGAAAGGCTGATGAAAGGGGTTAAGACTGATCTTACATGCTGTTTTAGGTAGAGGAGTGAACATAAGGTTGGATTTTCAAAAGTGCTCAATGTTTGGCCTAACTCTACTCCAATACCGATTTTGATGGAAGCCAAGTTCAGTTCATGCTAAGTACTTAGAGAAAATCTTACTAATCTAAATACATCACAATCCCACTGTTCCTAGAAACAGCTGCAATAGCAAACAGAATTATATTGAAAAATAAAATGGAAATCCACACACACACACACACACACACACACACACACACACACACACACAC
>NW_020664585.1:10648459-10653323 GCF_002925995.2 Terrapene triunguis
CACACACACACACACACACACACACACACACACACACACACACACACACACAGGCACAGTAATATGATTACCAGGATGATTGAACTGACAAATCTAGAAGAGATTACTGAGTGTTTGAAGGGGGGAAAGAACAGAATGTGGAGGAGATGCAGTAATTGATTTCAGAAATTTAGTAATTGGCATGTTAACAGTAACATCTATTCCCTGTATATTTCATAATAATAAAAACTTGTAATAATTGAAAAACATTTACCAGCGTAGTGCCATATGTGAATATTTTGATCCTGATCCTGTAACCATAACTTACATGAGAAAGGGCTGCAGGATGGGGTTCTATAGTAAAATATTAACAACGATGAGTAGTCAGGGCCTTAGTTATCTCTCCTCCAAAAGATGGTGTCTTCAGAAGCATGTTGCTCCCAAGCCATGTTTGTACATCGGTCTAATGTTCAGAGGAAAGAGTGCCATCTGCTGAATCATTGACACCACTACCATCCAAAGGTAAAAAAAGCCCTTTTGCAGGGGCGGGAGGGGAGGGGAACCACATCATCATCCCTTTGCGGTCCTCTTTAAAGCATCTTTAAATGTACAATATTATGGGTTATCAATTATGAAGCACAATGGTGCTTTAGAGACAAAATGACAGACCTCTACCCCAAAGGGTTAATAATCGATAGCTACAAACACCAGGCAATAGACAGTTGGTAAAGGTTCCTCTACCCTGACCTATAGAACTTCACAATTCCATATGAAACCCACAAAATCAGTAGCCTAGATGACAGATCTGATAACTGCATCCCTCTCTTCCAATATTGCTAGAGACTTGTTTGTTCTGCCAAAGTGTAATCTCATTTATCTGGAATTTAAAAGCATGTGTGTTGTAATTAGCAGCAATCAGGTTGTTATTTGTAGCTTAATGAAGTTTAAAAGTGACCACTTAATTGTTTTCAGTGCTCTTGTAATTCTTAAAGAATCGAGGATAATATCCTCTGTCTGCTATGTTGATTAGTTTTTTGGTAACTTGCTATGTACTAAAAATCATCTGGTTCCAAATAAACAAATGCTATTAGAATGGAATCTCATTTTTATCACAATTTTTCCCCTCTAAGTAATCTTAGGCCATGTTCACATTAAGGCTTTAGCATCAATGTAGAAACGCAGATGTAGTTGTCCTGGTGTAAACTTTGAACCCTACCCTTATACTGGTGCAAGTCCCAGTTTACACCAGTGCAGTATGTCTACAAAAGGTTTTTGCACCAGTGCAGTATATTGATGTAGCTATACCTCTGACTACAAACTTGAGTGTTGACAAGGCCTCATTCACAGCAGCCCCAATAAAATAAGATGTTGGCACACCCAGCACGCTTACAACTGTTGTTGCACCAGCACGTTTTGGGACTCCTGAAGTACATTTCATATAGTGACCAAACATTGTTCCTTGCAGAAGCTGCTTCTGGATAATCTGTAAACCCGAGCAGGTGCTGTATCATGGGACAGAGTTAAGCAGAATGGTTGATCCAGAGCAGCTTCAGTTCTCTAGGGAGAAACTATAGCAGACTTCACCTATTCTGCCTTATCTCAGCTAAAGACCTTTTCTCAAATGTAGCAACTAACTGGTTCAACCAATGCTTGTAAAATGCTTGGAAGGCAGCTGAGTAAGGAAACTCAGGCTGTTCCAACCAACTATTTATTGCAACAGCCTTTTGGCTGAGTATAGGCAAGGCCTAAGAAAACATTACAGGTAGATAATAGACTAGCATGCATGTAATAGAGTATACATATTGCATGATCCCATTAAAATTCAGCTTAACCAGGTGTCAAAGGGCTGGTCTACACTGGGGCGGGGGATCGATCTAAGATACGCAACTTCAGCTACGTGAATAGCGTAGCTGAAGTTGAAGTATCTTAGATCGATTTACCTTGGGTCCTGACAGCGCGGGATCGACGGCCGCGGCTCCCCCGTTGACTCCACTACCGCCGCTCGCTCCGGGGAGCGCGTTCGGGGATCGATATATCGCGTCTTAACGAGACGCGATATATCGATCCCCGATAAATCGATCGCTACCCGCTGATACAGCGGGTAGTCTGGACGTACCCAAAGGACTGTGCTGATGAGTGTAGAAACATAGCTTGGAGATACACACTGTTGTAGGAATAACATCTCATGTTCACCAATGCTATTCACTAGTACTTTCTTCAAGTCCTAATCTTATTAGATTACATGTAGCTCTCCTGCCTGTCTCATAGTTATTTTCATTTTGCAGGTAGTAGAATTCCTTTTGGAATCATCTTCGGTGGCACGGATATAAATGAAGACGTCAAACATGAAGAAAAACACCGGGTGATGGGGGCAGTGTTAGAAGAAGCCAGGTAACAATGAATGTAGGGTTTATGCAGAAGATTATTGTTCATCATTATAAAAATAAATAAATATTGTGGTTGGTGTTTATTAAAGGCCTGAACCTGTTACCACTAGAGTTAGTGGGAGTTTGGCATAGACTTCAATAAGAACAGAGCAAACACTTTGTAAAACTGAATGTGTAAACATTCTGTTCTTATACTGCAGTCACCACTGTGGTATTTGACCATATTAATGACTTGCCCAAATCATACAAGGAACTGGTGGAAGAGCCCTGGGGATCTTCCAAAGCACCAATGGTAGTTAGAAGCTCAAGTCCAATTAAAAGTTAATGGAACTTGTGGTCCTAATTATCTGCTAAACCACAACTGTTCCCGAGAATAGTGGATGTGTGCATGTGAGGAGGAAATCATATTATAGGGCAGGTAAGAGGTGTAATAATCTTATAATCAGAAATGCGGTAAGAATAATACCTAGCATATTTAATTTATATGTGATCAGATATATGTGTGTAGGAGGAGGGGAATTTTTTGGAAAATAATAGGTTTGCTTTTTTTAAGGCACAGCCTCTGGCAGTTTATTGCTCTTTAATGGTAGACTGGTAGTGAGTTTGCACTGGGATGTTATGTCTTTTCTCTTGCAAAAATGTGATCTATATATCTTAGTTTTTTGTGATTAAGCTCATCACCCTAGTATGTGAGTGCAAATCAATGTTACCTGCCCCCACTTATTTCAATGTATATTTTCAGTGGTTTGCCAGGACTAAAACACAGCTGTGAGTGTCCCACGATATCCACAGAATTGTCTTTCATACCTAACGTGACAGTTGGGTATTTGACCCCCAAACTGGTATGATGATTATTTGTTATTGCAGTAGTGCCTACAGGCCTAAACCGGGTTGGACCCCATTGTGCTAGGCCCTGTACAAACATATAGTAAACAATAATAATCATTGCCCCAAAATGATACTTTTAAACCTCCATGTCCATTTTCTATTAACCTCCCTTCTACAACACAAATAATGTCTATCTTGGGAACCCCGTTCCATCAGCATTTGCAATCCAAGTTCAAAGCTGCCCAACTGTTTAATTTCAGCAAAACCACAACTAACAAATATATGCATTAGGATCAGTACATTACAGACTCAAACCTGATTCCCCCCTATGCCTCACAAAAGCTTTTTCTGTGGCTCATGTGGTGCTTGCATCTGGCACGTTGACAGTGCACTTGATTGGAGTGTCGGAGACTCAAGTTGAAAGTGGTTTTGTTCTTTCTTTTTTTATTTTTTGTTAATATGCTTCTTTTTACAGCTGCATAAACAAAGCAGCATAGACCATGCAAGAAAAATCATTTAGTATTGCGTATTAACCTGTTGTTTTACAATTAAAGAAAAAAATCCAGTGACTAGTTATAAAGCTATCCAAGACACTGCAAGAACTAATTCCTGAATCAGAATATACGTGTAACAATGAACAGACTTTTTGATGACACTTTTCACTCTTTCAACATCTACATTCACTGAAAAGGGGAGGGTCTGTCTTAGGGCCTGATCCAAAGTCCATCGAAGTCAGTGAGAATCTTTCCATTGACTTCAGTGGGTTTTGGAGGCAGGCGTGGGACCTTCCATCTCATGCATTGGAACTCAAGAGTATTTCAAAACCATGGTACATTTTTATTGGTATTTTTAAAATTAATGTAATGGTTGATTTAACTTTTATTGACAGTTTATTTGGAGGCTGATTCAGTGACCTTTACTTGTGTTGAGTAGTGCTTTACTCTGTGAGTCATCCCACTGACATGCAAGTAAAACATGATTTCAGTGGGAATAGTCATAGAATATGGTACTAATCAACATAAGTAATGGTAACATTAAGAAATGGTGGCAGAACAGGCTTTATAGGCTTTGTAGCCCTTGATTCTACAATGAGCTCTGCATGAATGCGGGGGTGGAGCTCACTGAAGACTGGGGCTATAAACCCTGAAGCTGCAAGGTACTTAAGCACATGCTGAAATTTAAGCACCTGAGTAGCCGCATTGAAGCTAAGGGGCTTCTTACATGCTTAAAGTTAGACACATGCTTAAATACCTGAACTGGAGTATAAGGCCTCACACTCCAGTTCAGGAAAGTATCTCTATTCACATCAGCTCTTCTGCATGGGCACAAGTCAAAGTCCCAGTGAACTAATCACTAAAGCATCATTTATCACTAACACTCTGATTCAGGACAGCATTTAAGCATGTGCTTAAGTCAGACATGAGCAAACTACGGCCCGTGGGCCACATCCGGCCCACGGGACCATCCTGCCCGGCCCCTGAGCTCCCGGCTGGGGAGCCTAGTCCCTGGTCCCTCCCCCGCTGTCCCTCCTTCCCCGCAGCCATGCCACCGCGCGGGCCGCGCTCTGGCCTGTCGCTCCCGCTGGGCAGCGTGGGGAGCGCAGGTGGCTCTGGCCGGGTGTCGCGGCTGCGAGCTCCTGCTGTTGGTAAGGGGGCGGGGGGGGGGGGGGG
>NW_020664585.1:10653423-10707509 GCF_002925995.2 Terrapene triunguis
TGGTAAGGGGGCGGGGGGGGGGGTTGGATAAGGAAGCGGAGGGTCCTGGGGGGCAGTCAGGGAGCAGGGGGTGGTTGGATGGGGCGGAGGTTCTGGGGGGGCGGTCAGGGGCTGGGGAACAGGGAGGGTTGGGAGTGGGAGTCCCGGGGGGCCTGTCAGGGGGCAGGGATGTGGATAGGGGTCGGGAGGGCAGTCGGGACAGGGAGCGGGGGGGGTTAGATAAGGGGGTGGGATCTCGGGGGGCAGTTAGGGGCGGGGGGTCCCGGGAGGGGGTGGTCAGGGGACGAGGAGCAGGGGGGGTTGGATGGGTTGGGAGTTCTGAGGGGGACAGTCAGAGGGCGGGAAGTGGGACGGGGCGGATAGGGGGCGGGGGCCAGGCTGTTTGAGGAGGCACAGCCTTTCCTTCCTGGCCCTCCATACAGTTGCGCAACCCCGATGTGGCCCTCGGGCCAAAAAGTTTGCCCACCCCTGGCTTAAGTCCTAGTGGGACTTATATTTAAGAAGATGCTTAAGTGCTGACCTGAATCGAGGCCTTAGAAGTTTATTCTTGCTTGTAATCAGATGGTTAGAATATCATTTATATTACATTGTAGTTTTCATTTCAGAAACACCTGTGGTAAATAACTCTGGAAGAGGAGGAGAAAAGAGATAGTGTGGCAATTGATACAAAAATATTAACTGTGAACATTAGACAGAAGCAAACTGAACATTTTTATAAAAACTGGACCCCTATTTTTTTTAATTTGAAGTCTCTCCATTGTGACCTGTGTTTCTGTATTTAGAGTATATGAAATCTTGCAAAAACATAGCTTTTGCATATGTCAAATACCTTCTATGGGTAGTCAATGCAGTTTTGTGATAATTACCTTAGGAACTTTAAAGGTATTTTATTAGGCTAGATTTGTTCTGATGCTTCAAAATGTATTACCATGTGCTTTGTAGAGTTCATAATGTTTTCTCTGGTATAGGAAAGGTAATTCAGTTTTCTAGAAGCTACGGTGAACAGATCATCCTGGCAGTATTATTCATTGCATAGTTATTAAAATAAAAATTGATTTTTTTATTATTGATTTCAGGGTTCTAAGCAGAAAAGTTCCATGAATCGTAGATTACTTGTCCAGCACAATATACCACCAAATTCCATAAAACAAAGTATTGAACTGTGTCTAGCTTTATAATGAGTGTTTCATTTTTAATCAAATTCCTCTAAATATACCTCCAGGGTATATTTTCAATTTGACAGTACTTTGTGGACTTGGGAGCAAGAGTTTTTCTGCTTGTTAATGTGATGTATTGAAAGTATAATTGTAAAAACTTGAAAGGGAGCATATGCAACTTGAGAAAACAAGCATTTGCAAAGGCTTTAATAACCTTTAAACTGTCAAATTGTATATGTGGAATGCATTGTAATGGTGTAGAGCAGATACTGCCGAGCAACTGCATGGAAACAGGCTTGTGACTGTGAAAATAAATATAATAATTCAGCACTATGACTTCTAATGAATGGTTGTGACTTCACACCAACAAATTACAACATTAACAGCTCCTAGTGAAAGAGCATTTTTGTGGCTGTGACTTTCCAGATTGCCTCACCCATTGGTACCCGCATACCATGGAGGTGCAGGATAAGACCCACAGAGAGTAAGATAGAATTGTTATACTACTTTTATGGAAGACAAAGCCAGAATCACAGATTTAATGTGGTAACCCATCTCCCCAATGCCCATACTTTTATCCCCAATATAGGGAAAGGGGAAAAAAAGAACTGAGGCCTTACATCCTGATTTCAGAAAGCCGCTCTGTTCAGGGTAGCACTGTGC
Organism: Terrapene triunguis; assembly: GCF_002925995.2. Classification (NCBI taxonomy): domain Eukaryota; kingdom Metazoa; phylum Chordata; order Testudines; family Emydidae; genus Terrapene; species Terrapene triunguis. Next base: position 10,655,244 of record NW_020664585.1, read on the forward strand.
AGATGCTCAAGTCCCAGTGGGCACTAAGACATTGTCACTAAGGACCCCAGTGGATCAGGCACTAAAGCATTATTGCGAAGGACCCAGTTAAAGACAGCAACTGAAACACATGTGTAAATCCCACTAGGATTGAAAATTAAATTAAAGCATGTGCTTAAGAGCTGTTCTGAATAAGGATATTTTCCTGAATTGAGGCTTAAAAAGATAACTGTATGGCACATACAACTTTTAGGTAGTAAACATGTAGGTGATGTTGACTTTAATTGGAGCTTGATATACTCATGACCTTTGAAAATCAGGCTGGGTGAGTCTGAATTTGGGCACCCAAAATTAGAGACCGCTTTTGTAAATTCTGGCTTTAAGCAGTCTGTGCATCAGTTTCCGCATCTGTGAAGGGGTAGGGGTAATACTACTTACCTTCCTCACAGGAGTATTGAGGAGGCATATATTAACTGGCCCATGTAGATCCTGTTGATGCACATTACAGGTTCCTTAATGTGTGTTAACATAGGATGTTAACATGCACTAGGGAACTTTTGACACGCGCCAGCAGGGTTTACATGAGCCAGTGAGTGCGCAACACAGTGCACTTCAGAATTCACACCCCCTTTGTGCACATTGTTGCACCATGTAGCTAAGCCCTCAGTCACTTGCCCAAGGCCAAACAAGAAGTCTGTGGCAGAGTAGGGAATTGAACCTGGGGTTCCTGAGTCCCAGGCTAGCACCCTAAACGGTGGACCATCTTTCTACTTTATTTAATGTATTTATTCCTCCTGTTTATTAATTTTATTTATTCCTCTTTCATTAAGGAAATATTCTATAATGTGAATATGTAGGGCTATGTCTATACTACTACCTATGTCGACATAACTTATGTTGCTCGGGGGTGTGAATTGGTACAGCTGCACCGCTGCAGCACTGTATGTGTAGACATGCCCTAACTCAGTGGTCCCCAACCTTTTTCATCTGGCGGGCGCCAGACGACGAGCCACTGCGCACCGTGGCCGGCAGACGAGCATTCGCCGAAATGCCACTGAGAAGCGGCAACGTCAAGAGGCGTCGCCGCCAAAATGCCGCTGACAAGCAGCGTCATCCAGAGGCGTCGGCGGCATTTCGGCGGGGACGCCTCTGGATGACGCTGCTTGTTGGCGGCATTTGGCAGATGCTCGTCCGCCGGCCAGTACGCGGGTGTACATAGATGCCATGGCGCCCGCGGGCACCGCATTGGGGACCACTGCCCTAACTGTATTGGACTTCAGATTCCTTCTCTCGTTAGAAAGAAGTGTACCATAACTTGGGAGTAGAAGTGGGAAGAGCAGCCTGGAGGCAACTATGTCAATCTGGATAAATGGCAGTGGGCATCCCCAGTGTCTGGGCTTTCATTGAATGCAATAAATCCTCACTTTAGCTCTACTTGGCAAAACAAATAGAATTCCTGCTTCCTGCATTTCCATCTTACTGTAATCATTTTTATCAGCTTCCAGTCTTTTTTCTTATATACTTTTGTTCTGAAGTGCCCCTTTATTATTATATTTAAAGACTTTAAGCAGATGATCCTACCCATTTTTGTCCATTTAACTAGGTTTGCAGTGGCTTTCACAGAGAAAATGAAGGAACTGGCAGCAGCAGAGTGGGTATGTTTATATGATTATTATAGCATTATCAACTAGGCATTACCATAAAATTTAATTCTAAATAATGCGGGAGAATTTTAATAATCTTCATATTGTGTATTTCTGATTTGTTTCTGGAGGAGAAAACATTTTATATTTATGCACTTTGCCGGGTCAAATAGGTCTGGCATTTGAAAGTCTTTCGTATTTGAGAAGAGTTTATAGTTGTTTTTAAAGTACTGCTCCGTAGCAATTAAAACTAGCCTTTGCCTTTTGAGTATCTCCTGATAGTATGTTTATGTTCTTTCCTTTTACATCGTTTACTAAGCCCCTGGATGTTGCCCCAGTTTTACTAAACAGCTCTATTTACAGTGAGCAATTTTTAAAATTCATTTGTAAATACTTGCTTTTTCAACACAGAAAACAAAGCTAAAATGAATGTTGGGCCAAGCCCAGAAACACGAGATCCCCTATTTCCCAGGCTGTGAAAGGTATACAGCACCAAAATACATAATGCCTTTTAAAAAATTGTTAGTTTCTGAAAAAAATGAAAAACTTTTCTATGCTAAATGCTGCAGCTGGCCAAATACTGGATACATTTATTTGTAATATAACATATTAGATAAAAATACATTATTTGAGAAATTATTTGACTGATAGTATCTGATCAGCAGTAGATCTGGATGAATAATGCAAAATAAAATTCATTGAATAATATATTATCTGCTGAATATATTATTTAACTGATAGTTGCCCAGTTCTTCCAAACACTCTCAGTCCTGTTAGTGGGAGCATTATTTTTATTTGCATGAAGTATGTATTACCACATTGAATTCAATTTTACAGTAAGCTTTACATTTAATCTTTACTGTAATGGGAGAAGATTGTTAAAAAGGAATGTTTTCTAATAAAATTGTGTAGCACTCAAAGATAAATTTTGAACTGTTATGGATGTCAGCAAAAGATTTTGGGGGGACAAAACTTTTGTGCTTTTTCTTTGGTACGTGTACTATGTGTTTCTGGAAGAATGTATATTGTATTTATGAAAGTCCATACACCTAATACAGGGGTCGGCAACGTTTGGCACGCGGCTCGCCAGGGTAAGCACCCTGGCGGGCCGGGCCAGTTTTATTTACCTGCTGACGCGGCAGATTTAGCCGATCGCGGCCCCCACTGGCCGCGGTTCGCCGTCCCAGGCCAATGGGGGCGGCGAGAAGCGGCACGGGCGAACGATGTGGTAACATTCATCTAAGCCCTAATGCTTCACCACTCAAGTCAATGATAGCTCTGCCATCGACTTCATTGGCCAGAGGATCAGGCCCTTAATTGCTAGGGTTAGTTTTCTAGTTTCTGAACAGATTTCAATTAGGATTTCCAAGATCTGGTGTTAAGTAATTTACTTCTAGCGATTGATGTTCAAATATTATTTAAGTAACATATGAAATGAGTTCAGTAGAATCATAGAATCATAGAATATCAGGGTTGGAAGGGACCTCAGGAGGTCATCTAGTCTAACCCCGTGCTCAAAGCAGGACCAATTCCCAACTAAATCATCCCAGCCAGGGCTTTGTCAAGCCGGGCCTTAAAAACCTCCAAGGAAGGAGACTCCACCACCTCCCTAGGTAACGCATTCCAGTGCTTCACCACCCTCCTAGTGAAATAGTGTTTCCTAATATCCAACCTAGACCTCCCCCACTGCAACTTGAGACCATTGCTCCTTGTTCTGTCATCTGCCACCACTGAGAACAGCCGAGCTCCATCCTCTTTGGAACCCCCCCCTCAGGTAGTTGAAAGCAGCTATCAAATCCCCCCTCATTCTTCTCTTCTGGAGACTAAACAATCCCAGTTCCCTCAGCCTCTCCTCATAAGTCATCTGCTCCAGACCCCTAATCATTTTTGTTGCCCTCCGCTGGACTCTTTCCAATATTTCCACATCCTTCTTGTAGTGTGGGGCCCAAAACTGGACACAGTACTCCAGATGAGGCCTCACCAATGTCGAATAAAGGGGAACGATCACGTTCCTCGATCTGCTGGCAATGCCCCTACTTATACAGCCCAAAATGCCGTTAGCCTTCTTGGCAACAAGAGCACACTGTTGACTCATATCCAGCTTCTCGTCCACTGTGACCCCTAGGTCCTTTTCTGCAGAACTGCTACCTAGCCATTCGGTCCCTAGTCTGTATCAGTGCATGGGATTCTTCCGTCCTAAGTGCAGGACTCTGCACTTGTCCTTGTTGAACCTCATCAGGTTTTTTTTGGCCCAATCCTCTAATTTGTCTAGGTCCCTCTGTATCCGATCCCTACCCTCTAGTGTATCTACCACGCCTCCCAGTTTAGTGTCATCTGCAAACTTGCTGAGAGTGCAGTCCACACCATCCTCCAGATCATTAATAAAGATATTAAACAAAACCGGCCCCAGGACCGACCCTTGGGGCACTCTGCTTGAAACCGGCTGCCAACTAGACATGGAGCCATTGATCACTACCCGTTGAGCCCGACGATCTAGCCAGCTTTCTATCCACCTTACAGTCCATTCATCCAGCCCATACTTCTTTAACTGGGCGGCAAGAATACTGTGGGAGACCGTATCAAAAGCTTTGCTAAAGTCAAGGAATAACACATCCACTGCTTTCCCCTCATCCACAGAGCCAGTTATCTCATCATAGAAGGCAATTAGATTAGAGTAGCCTCATCCAATTTTTTTTAGTGAGGTGGATGTGTCCACTTGATTACTTGAGCTTTGCATAGAGTCCAGAATTTAGTCCAGAATTAATTAATTAAAGCCACCACAGTCTCTAAAACAAAAAGGAATTAAAGTGAGAGAGTGAGGCTATGATCTTAAATGTCTTGTTCCAAATTCATTTTGGGGGTAATTGAGCTGAAGTCAGTGTAGTCCTACCATGGGTGAATATGACCACTTTCCTAAAATTATACTATTAAAAATATATTGAATAGACCAAAGGAATGGGGAAAGTAAAAGACAAGAGAAAAATGTAAACTTACATTGAAATTTTACAGAGAGTCACTCACAAATTTCAGAGAGAGACTAAAATTAAAGGAGTTTAAGAAACAGGCCTTGCAAATAAATCAGACAATGAGGTTGGACAAAATCAGTTGTGCAAGAAATGTGATTCTCTTCGCCGATTTCTGTCTGAGCATTCTTTCTAAAGGCATGGTTTTAGTGTAATTACATTATTGTCAGATTTTGCTTTGTTTAAATAATCCTTCTTAGTGAACAAATTTGGTCCAGTATATAATTTAGCTAATCCCACTAATTATCATCAAATAGAAAAGCAGTAGAGCAGTCACCTAAATACCAATAATCCAGAATTGGAAGCATTTAATTTGGTCATATTTTTTCCTCTCTTGTCATTCGTGTGTTTTGTTTTATAATTGCACTGCATGTGCTGGAAGATATTAAAAGGAAATAACCTTTTTATTTGTTTTGAGTGGAAGTAGTTTAGATCATGCAACAGTATCCATTGTAATAATAAAATAATACTTTGTACTTCGATAACACCTTCCTTTTGAAGACCTTGAAGTGCTTTACAAACTTCAGGCCAGATCCTCATCTGCTGTAAATCAATAAACCTCCATTGATTTGAATGAGTTAGGTCAGATGACACCATCTGAGGATCTGGCCCATAATATACCAGTTTAAGGGCCTGTATTCCCCCAATTACAGCCAGCATTGTACCTGCAGTACTGTAACTCCCTTACAGGCAACACTGTTATTTGTAATGGTGGGGCTAACCTCTGCTTGAAGCTGGGTGAGCTGCAACAGTTTAGCGTTCTTTACCCTGTCTATAACAGGTGTTTGCACTAGGGCAGCTACACTTGTGGCTGGCCACCAAATTGCTGTATTTGGGGCCAATGCCAAATGTAGACAAGGCCGGAACCTGGACCCTTCACAGATGCTTAAGAATGGGGAAGGCACAAGGAACTGGGCACAGCTGCAGTCTTTGCCCTGACTTGAGTACAAAGACTGCTCCTGGCTAGTGTCATTAGCAGCTCTAACAAACCCAAAGAGAGCTGTGGAGGCCCTGGCCCAACCCATCCTCCACACCAGGTGGCAGAGCTCGCCAAGTTCAAAGGGGAGTACATACTGCATAGCTTAAGAGGTTGGTGTAGCAGGTCTGCTCTCCAGTTGCTCCAGATAATACAATGCTTCTGCTTGGGGAGTGATTTTGATCCAAATACAGGTGCTTGAAACCACTGCTTTACATTATTGCAAGCTTGTTTGGGAGTCACTCCTACAGTATACCAGAACTTGGTCCATTCATTAATTGAAACAGCAGTTCCTTTGGAAACTGATCTACAGATAGCAACAGGCAACAGAGGGTCCTGTGGCACCTGCAAGACTAACAGAAGTATTGGAGCATAAGCTTTCGTGGGTGAATGCTGATTCAGACTAACATGGCTACCCCTCTGATACTAGATAGCAACAGGAATCCCTTGGCTGCCACCTGGACTGTTCACACGGCAAAATGAACTCAGAAAATTTGCACGGTTTGCATGTACTAGCCTGACTGAATGAGCTGCAACATGACTGACTCCAGGCATTTTTTAAGAGGGTATTCGTCTCTTAACAATTCATTCCTTCTCCTCCTCTCCACGTGTTCCCTTATTTCTGATCTAATAATCACCAACAGCAATAGGAACTAACTGCATGTACCATCTCTTCAATTTTAATTTCCATAATCATGCAATCATTTCCCATTAGGCATTTGCTTCACCACCCTTCCCTCCACCAACAGAAAACTGTTTGGAGGTACAGCCCGCATGTCCAAACAGTTTAATATTGCACACTAATACTGTCTACAGTTTCTTCACCATTAATTGATTTTAATCTGATTTTGTCGTGTTCATTAAAAGGACACCCAAAGAGATGTGTGGTCTAGTAATTTTGTATTATTTGTTGTCAGTAGTGACCACAATGTACTAGGCACTATACTAGCATATAAAGAGTTGGTCCCTTCCCCAAAGAGCTTACACTTGAAAAAGACAAAACAAAATGCTGGACAAAAGATTGGGGAAAGGAGTAAACTTGGACTCTGGAATTCCTAACCCTGGTTCTGACATTGACTCCCTCAGTAACCTTAGGCAAGTCATTTTTATCTGGGCACAGATAATGTTGGCTATTAGTAATTAATATATTAGCAGTTAGCCATCTAATTGCTTCTGTAAATCTATCTTAGGTACGTATGGCTCCGATCACCATAGTAATGGATCGCCTTACAATCTTTCAGTGTATTTATCCTTCCCTCACTCTTGTGAGGCAGGACTGTGCTATAATTCCCATTTTACAGATGGGAAACTGAGGCACAGAGAAGCTAAGTGATTTGCCCAAGAGCATACAGGACGTCTGTGGCAGAGAAGGCTCTCCCGAGTCCTAGGCTAGTGACCTGGCTCTTAAGTACTGTTATTTCAAATAAAACACCCGATCCTCTAAGAAAAAGCATAGGACATGGACATTTCAACTACAAACACTGAGAAACACAAATGCACTTTTCTGTGCTATTCTCCTGAGAATATTAGGATTACTTACCCATTATTTCATACTAACGTGAGCTGCATCACTCCTCCAATGTGTGCTTTCTTAGTTAGTCAGTAAATTACGAATTTAAATTCCTAGCAAGTACTAGAAATTGTATGGTACTCAGAGGGTCATATCCTCCAACAAACTTTCATTGTATTGGATAAAGTATCTTTCATTAGGAATCAGAGGGGTAGCTGTGTTAGTCTGAATCTGTAAAAAGCAACAGAGGGTCCTGTGGCACCTTTAAGACTAACAGAAGTATTGGGAGCATAAGCTTTCGTGGGTAAGAACCTCACTTCTTCAGAGCCATGTGATTTGCCTTCTAAAATATACATGGAAATGTGAAATTCACATCCTATAAGTAACAGCAAGATAAGGCTCTGAGTTTATATCTGATAGTTCTGAGACACAGTCTTTCAATAGTATCCGAATCAAGAAATGGTTAAAAAAAACTGTATCAATACAATCATCTTTGTACAATAAATATCATACAGTACAGTGAAATTGAATCCTATGTTCGTGCTAAATAAAAGAGGGGTCAATTCTTCACTTTTCAAGTATATTCTACAAGGTTCTGAGCACCAAAAGTTCCCATTGGAGACAATGGACTTGAAAGCTAACATCTTTAAATCAACATGGGATGCCTTTCTAAAACACAAGATACAAGCTAGATGCAGCTATTACTTGATGAATTTCACAGCCTACATCATATTAATGGTCCCTTCTGACCGTAAAAATCTCTGAGAGTAGCCAGATCCTCAAAGGAACAGACCAATGGTGAATTTTCACCTCCCCAAAGAGTCACTAAGATATAAATAAATACATACATATATCATCCCTTCCAGATTTGTAATATAAAATCTAGTTAATTTTAAATGAGAGGGTGTCATTTTGTACATTTTTAATAAGAATTTAAGTTAGATGATACAATTTAAACACGTATTATCATTGGACACTCTTTAATGTTCCCATTGGAACTGACTAGAGCATCCCTGTTTTATGTTTCTTCAGTGTCATTGACAAATGAGGCTGCAGATAAAGGGTTTGTGGTCCTAAAAAACAACCAACCTTCCATAATCTCAGCTCAGTGTACAGTTCACCTATGCATCATTCATTAATCTTTGTTTCAGCAAGAATGCCTAGTCTGGTGACAGCATAGAACTATAGTTTGAGGTAGTGTGCTCTCCACAGGTGCTCTTATAAAGAATATTCTAGGTTACAATATGTTCTTTATTATTTTTTTCCACTTTAGTGCATAACTGAAAGTTTTCAGACTCATGCTTAGCTTTGTATTTTTGTACACTCACTGGGTTTGTAATTTAGCTGTTAAGCAAGTGACATACTAGATCCTAAGCAGTTATGGTATTTCCAGGCAAGGGAAAGGACAAATACTGAGCCAAGAAAGTCCAATCTGTACGCAGAGCATTATAAGATATATAAATACATGTGGGGATCTTGGCAACGCTTGCGGTTTTTATTTTAGCAAGAACAGTTAGCTCCGATTTTGAACTTGGAATTGCTTTGTTTTTTCATGGTTTCTGTGAGGTCCTTGAATTATTTGGATTAGATCATCAGTTAGTGTAAATCAGATTCAATGCAGCTACTCCAGTTTATGCTGAGGATCTGATCCTTTGCATGTGTGTAATGAAGTTATTTGCTGTGTGGACATTAAGGGTGAGATTTTCAGAAGCTCTCAGTATTGGCCTCACTGCTCCCATTGCAGTTATAGTGAGTTTTGCCATTGATTTCAAGGGGAGCAGAATTAGATGCTGCTGAACACTTCTAAAAATCCCACCCTAATGATCTCCTGGCCTTCTTTGTAGGGGTTTGCTTCAGTCTCCTAGCCCAGATTTCCAACTTCCCTAGTTTGTCCACGCATCAAATTGCAGAACAATTGGTTGCCATCCTCCTCCCCACCGTTGCTCTCCGTGTATACTTAATGACGTGTTTGAGCTCTTTTGGACGGACAGGTGCTATATAAATATGAGAGGTTATTTGTTACGCTATATCTGAGACGTGTTTATGTTGTTGCATACCTCTTAAAGCTGTTTTTTTTTTTTTTTTTTTATAGCTCATGGAATAAGAGTATTCATACAGGATCTGTAGGGCAACCCATGGAATAAGAATATTCATACAGGATCTGTAGGGTGCAGCCCATGACTATGGAAAGACCTAATCTAAACAGCATAATTCTTGTCAGCCCCGGTCCCCCTTTAATTACAGCACTGGTGTTCGTCTGAGGAGTGTTTGTGAAGTAGCCAGTTCAGTGACTTCCAGTGAACTTCCTATCCCCTTGACTGGGCTATTTCAGACTGATGACATACCACTTCCTCCTGAATTACTTTCTCTCTCGTTTCCGTTGCTGTTAATTTTCAGTACTTGAAACTGAACATGATGACTGAGCTATAGAGAGGGCCAGTCACATAGGACAAAGCTGAAAAACAATATGTGCAGTTGTTTCACATTTGTTTTTGAATGGGGCTTTCTTCTCAAAACAGCGCATCTCTTCCTGCCATAAAGTCATTATCTGGCACTTAAAAAGAACAGGAGTACTTGTGGCACCTTAGGGACTAACAAATTTATTTGAGCATAGGCTTTCGTAGGCTACAGCCCACTTCATCGGATGCATAGAATGGAACATATAGTAAGGAGATATATATACACATACAGAGAACATGAAAAGGTAGGAGTTGTCCTACCAACTCTAAGAGGCTAATTAATTAAGAGAAAAAACTGGCACTTGTGATTTCACAGCCTTAAGGGTGGGTGATGTGCAGGTTCACAATCTGCTGATACAGGTGAATATCCTAAATTACTTATATCTGGATGCCAAACTCTGGATAAGATAGGGACTCTCTGCCCCAGTGGGCAACTCCTTACCACAATACTCAGTCTGAGCTATTTAGGCAAGGTAGGTTATTTAGGTAGGCTGTGAAGGAGCAAGCCCTTGTTTAAACACATAGGCTTTGTCTACGTGGCGGAAACAGCTATATCTGCACTGTGTAGCTATTCCAGAATACCTCTGGAAGAGTAGTGTCCACAGAGGGGAGTTATTCCAGAAGCTATAGCGGAACAGTTACTCCAGAATAGCTATGCCGGTCAATTTTCACACGTAGATAAGCCCATATATATTCGGCAGCAGTCTTTGACAAAAGATGCTGTGAGAGATAAGTGGGGTTTCTTGCTTGATATGTTTGAAAGGACCTTTTTAGATAAATGCACTTTGATTAAACTGATTCTGTGGCTTTTAAACCAATTATGGTTTTTCTGCTAGTCCCAGTGTTTTTGGAAGCTACAGCCTTCCTTCTGCAGAGAAATAGTTCTCTCTCTCTCCGTGCAATGAGCAGGCTAATGGATGCTAGAAGTGTCATTGGCATAAGCGAAAAAGTAGGTTTTATATTAATCTGGTAATTGTATCAAATTGCAAAATTGGTTGGTTGATACTATAAAGATTGATTAAACTTAATTTTAATCACTGATCTTCTTGTGCATTTGACCTTGCAAAAGTGTTCCTTTCTAATGGTCAAAAACCCATTAGAAATACAGCTGGTCTCTTTTGCTTCTCAATACTCAAAGGGCAACTATGTAGTTGACCCTATTACTGCACTAGATTATTTTGAGTCTGAACAGTTTTTTGGGGGGAAGGGTGAGCAATGAAATTTACTCTTTTGCTCTCCTCTCTTTAAAGCCAGATGCTAGAAGCAAAATATACATCCAGACTCAAGGTAAGTTTTGAAATATTCAAGGTATGTGCTTGTTTTGAAGCTTGCTACCCTTATGATGCCTACTTATGTGGATTTTTCAAGTGATACAGAAGTACTTGCTGAAATAGACATAGGATGATGGCCTGGCTCCACTGGAGTCAGAGTTTTGCTGTTGACTTCATTGGGCCAAGATTTCACCTAGATTTTCAGGTGAACTCTTGATTTTGGGTGACTCAACTTTCAGCTGCCCAACATGACACATTTATGGGCCTGACCCAAAGCATGGTGAAGTCAGTGAGAGTCCTCCATAGACTTCAGTGAGCTTTGCATAAACTCTTCACTTCTAATATTCAGAAAGTGCTGAGCCCCCATTCTCTAAAAATCAGGCTCCTTTAACATGCCTCACGTTGGAGGCACCCAAAATCAGGATTTGCTTTTGAAAATCTTGGTTGGACAATTAGTGCAGGGAATGTGATGCATTCTGTTTGTAAAGCGCCATATACATCTATGGTGCCATCTAGGTAATATTTCGTAAAAATTAAGACCTAGCTTAGCATTTTAAATGTGGCTGCTTCAGCTGCTGGTTATGTTACTAAACTAACCAACTGTAGAATGTGAAAATAAAATTTTAGATGTTTAACTTTGGCCTTCTAAAGAAATTTTTTTTTAAATGTGTATTGTGGGGTTAAGGGTTTAAGATTTATTAAGAGATTAAATATTCATATAATTTGGTAGTGACATCAAAGGATTTGGGCATGATGTTTTTTTATTCCATGATCATAGAATATCAGGGTTGGAAGGGACCTCAGGAGGTCATCTAGTCCAACCCCCTGCTCAAAGCAGGACCAATCCCTAACTAAATCCCCAAATCACCCCCTGAAGGATTGAACTCACAACCCTGGGTTTAGCAGGCCAATGCTCAAACCACTGAGCTATCCCTCTCCCCTTTGGTATATGTTTCAGAACCAATCCAGATGATTTTCCCATCAAGTAAAATCTACCTATGAGACATCCAGACAACAACATAGTATTAAGAGGCCAAACCAACATTGGTGCAAGTAGGCATGACTCTGTGGACTTCCATGGATTTGCACCCTCTGAGTGCATTTGGCCCAAGGTATAAATATTGGAACCTAAATTGGAAAAATCAAACTGAATGCTACAGAAATTCTAGGCAAGGAAATGTACATGGGAAAGGAAAAGCTTGAAATGGGAACAGTTTCAAGTGGGATTTAGAGTATTTGACAAAGACATTATTCACTCAGTACAAATTTTAAGAGCTATAGTTCTGCCACCCTAGGTCTAAGTAAAACATGTTGTCCTTTTCTTCCCTTGAATCTAGGAATTATGACCACACCCAGTGCAACTTTTAACTGGAAGAGATTTCTACAAAATGCAGGTAAAATGTAAAATTGCTTTATGCTTCTGAACAAAGTGCATGAAGATCATAGCTTACATATGCTGCCTCTTCCTCTAATTAAGTTTTCAGTACATATTCCTGATATGTTTGAATGATTTTCTGTTTTTGTCTCTATTCTGGAAGGGATCTTAGAATATGTAAGTTGATCTGTTGTATGGTTGTTTTTTAGTGCTCTTGAAAATGAGGGATTAACAGTGCTAGCTAGAATCATGCAGTCAGAATTCTGCCCTTGCTTGTTAATCACAGCAGCGAACTACCCCTGCTATTCCTAGTCACAGCCTTTAGTCGTGCTTAAACTGACAAAAATGAAATTGCACCAAACAATAAAGTGGCTATGAGATATGGACAAATGTCCCCTGGAAACATAGTTGGCAGTAACACTCATTTCACTCATGACCAAAGCACAGATATCTGAGCATGCTTGTGATACACAGAAATGTGATGGAGGCCAGTATGACAGAAGAGATGGGTAGGGAATCTGACACAGCAGTTCAAACTTTCACAATCTAACCCCCACAGTGAGCCTAATTCTTGACCTGGAGAGGTCAGATATCATTCAATATTTGTGCCTATATGCTATATGGCCTCACTATGAAGACTATCAACAAGAATGGTAAGTATGCTTGGACTTCTGGACAGGCATTGTGTTGCCACTAAACTATCTGGCAACCTCTTTATGGTGCCAACTTGTATATTTCAGTCTGGGCTGAAACTTGGTTTCAAAGTAGGAGAAAATTTAGGAAAATAACAGATTGTTTTATTAATAAATTAATAAGTCTTTTAAATAGGTAATTAGGGTCTGAACCAGATTCTGCTGAAACCAATGGGAGTTTTGTCATTTATTTCAATGAGAGTGGGGTGAGACCCCCTAGCACCTGACCTAGAGTTCATAGAAATCAAGCATAATCTGCATGTTGTTAGAATTGGTTGAAAAAATTCAAACACAACTTTTTGTTGTTGGAATTAGCTGAGTTGTCAAAATCTTTTGTGGGACTGATTAGATTACTATGAACTTTGCATGGATCCCAGGCTGATAGCAAGAGTCTGTTCAGTTTCACTGCAGCTATTGAGTGATATGCAGCTCTGAAACTGACATTATGTCAATTTCAGTCAGCCTCTACAGCTGGATGAGTATATTTCCAGAGAGCATATTTGTTTCTAAAACAAAATATTGCAGGATTTCAACTCTGCGAAATTTTGTGAGTTATCAGCTTTTTGTCCTGATTTGGGATGGAAAGTTTTTCAGACTCTCAAAATTTTTCCTGGGATGGGAAAACTGACTTCCTGCCTATCTTTAATTATGGTTATTAAATATTTAATCAGGTCCCCATTGTGCTGGGCACCATACAAACATAGAAACATAGTCTGGCCTGAAGGACTTACAAAATCAAACAGCGAAATACCAGGGGACGGGAAAACAACATACAAGCAGATGTGTGTGCCAGACACAGCATGATAAATTTTAAAAGGATTTTTGAATTGCCTATTGGTTAAAATGCCTATTTAATTAATTAATTTAGAATCAATATGCCTACTGTACATTTAACCCCTGGAGCACGACTCTTTTGAGTACATCATTTGAATAGTAAGTATAAATACTTTAAAAGTTAATAGTTCATATAGCTGACCATTAGAAAGTTAATCTTTTCCTTCTCAAATTGAAACACAAATTGTTTTCTGGGCTGAGAGCACCTTTGCCATTTGTCAGAACAAAAAAAAATCTCACTGACTTACTTATCTGAATACAAATAAATACATACATAGAAGCAGACTAGACTCAGCAAAGGGTTTGCCTAATTTTTGGGGGGTGGGGAAATCAGGACTGCAGAGTGAGTTGTGGCAACTGAGGGTTTATAGCTTTGTTATTTCTTCTCTCTCCACCCCCCACCCCTCCAATAACCTGGCAGTCAAGAAGCCATCCCATGTTCTGGGGACCTTCTACATTTTTTAAACTCAGATCAAATACATATACTAGCATTGTTTCTACCTTATAGCTATAGTTGTTCATAATCCACCACCAAATGAGTAGTAATAAATAAAGCCTGCAGAAAGAGATTGGTTTCACAGTATGTCCAAAAGACAAGTTAGGGCCAGATCTTCTGCTGATGTAAACTAGAGTAGCTCCATTGACTTCAGTGGCTCTATGCCACTTTATAACAGACTAGTTCTGGCTTCTTAAACTTTCAATTTAAAGGGTCTCTATTTCTGAACTGCCATAGGTGAGGGGAGCTAAATCTATGGTGCTTGACCAGAAGAGACAAAAAAGAAGCAGGCACTGAGGTATCCAGTGGACAGGGAAATTCAAGAGTTACAGTAGCCTGGCTGGTTGCACTGAGATTCATAGATTTCAGGGATCATTGTGATCATCTGGTCTGACATCCTGCATAACACATGCCATACAATCTTGCATTTTGAGCCCAGTAACTTCTGAACCATATATGCAGCACATGCTACTTCTTCATGTAATGACCCTGGGGGAAATGCAGGTGTCTGGATCATTCCTTACTCTGTGCCATATGTCTGCCATGTGGGCCAGTGAATTGTACCTGTGCAGCAAGCTTATGAGCCCCACCACTGTTACACTGAGTTCCTACTTCAACCCTTAATTAAAAGCTCTTCTAAACTTTCCCCTGTAATGGCACATCTGGGGGAAAGGCTAATTCAAAAAGCCATCTCACCTTAACACTTTGATTATTAAGTCTCCTTTTCCCAACTAGAAAAATGTTCAGGCATTTTGCCCTGGAAATTTTTTTTTGGGCATCATATTCATCAATCTGATCTTCAGTAGTACAGCTCTTTTTTCCTTGGTTACAAATGAATCCACATTATTCAATTGCTTTATCACGTCAGTAAATGTGTGTCATTATTCAGAACCCATGTCCAATTTTAAATTGAGCATTGTGAGGTTATTTCGTTCTCAGTAAATCACCGCACACCAGCACAGCGCCACTAAGATTAATAATTTTCAGAAGTATAATGATTTGTCACTTGCCTAGTATGGCCCCAGCATTGATTGGATCCCGTGTCTCACTATTTTGTGATTAAAGGAACAGCCGGGTCGGAGGGTGTGGGGGAGGAGAAGATTCCCCATAAATGCATTTTGTCTGATATATTAAGGGCAGTTTTATCCGAATGTACTCTAATGCAAACGTGCAAAATAATTCCTAATTCACAGACAAAAGCAAACAGTGACTGTGACTTCCATGCCTGCTAAGTAATAACTTGAAAACTGACAAAATTATTCAGTGTGTATTGGTTTTATGACCAAGTATCTCATCTCATTTGTCTTATCATCAGTGCTGCTCCTATTTCTGTCTCCTGAGATGGGCTGCAGTTCTCATCAACACTCTTCCCCCATACCCTAGCATCACTGTAGCATTTAGAACATCTCCTATTGTAGCAGATCAGGTCTGGTTGTTTGTCCCTAATTCAGTGCTTGCTGGAGAATAACAAAAACAGGGGCGGCTCTATGTTTTTTGCCGCCCCAAACACGGCAGTCAGGCGGCCTTCGGCGGCATGCCTGTGGGTGATCCGCGGTCACACGGATTCGGCGGTGTTTCTGCGGGTGATCTGCCGGTCCCGCAGCTTTGGCGTATCCGTCCCGAGGACCTCCCGCAGGCATGCCGCCGAAGGCTGCCTGACTGCCGCCCTCACAACAACTGACAGGCCGCCCCCCACAGCTTCCCGCCCCAGGCACGCGCTTGCTGCACTGGTGCCTGGAGCCGCCCCTGAACAAAGGGAGCAGAAGGGGTGCTTTTCATGGAGTTTGCAATTTCTAGAGCTGAGGGGCTCCATGCCTGCAGACGCTCCAGGTAAACAAAACGACAATGTATTAGATATTCAATTCAATGATTCCATAGAGTTTAAAATCATCAAATTTTGGTGTAGACCCGTTTATAAGCTGACCCCCGCTCTTTGATGCGTCACTTTTTTACCAAAAATATTTGGCTTATGAACGAGTATATACAGTACTTTTAGTTTCTTCAGTTACAATGGAGTCTGTCCCCTATATCCTCCCCCTTCTTTCATTTCAAGGGAAAGGATTACTTTGTAGATTAAGGCCCCAATTCAGCCAAGCATTTAAGCATTTCTTTAAAGTTATTCATATACTTGTTCTTAAGTGTGTTGCTGAATGGGGACCTAGTTGTACTAATGATGGACCTAATTCTGTTCTCAACGAAGCCAGTGGCTTCAGGATCAGCAAATGATAAGGTAGAACTGAAAAGCTGGATTGCATTATGGGAACTGCCATGTAATGCTACTATACTGCACAAAATGGGAAATTTGGCGGGGCTGAGCAGCTAAAGCTATTTAAAATCATGAAGGGTTGAATTTTGAGAGTCAGAGACAAGATTTAAAAAAGCCAGTGTTGAAGACCTAATGCTGCAAAACTCTTAGTTATGAGAACACAAAAGAAATTAGATGATTTATTGTGACACTTCCAACATGTGGATGAAGAGATGAATGTAAAGGACAAAGCAGAGTTAGAAGACTTACTGAGCATATCAAAGATATATTCCAGTGGTGGACAAAGTCATCCCAGATTCAAACTCTGGAAGATAAAATAACCATCTCAGACAGAATCTGAAATCTCTGCAAGAAACCTATAGATTTTCTTTTGTAGGAGATCCGTTAATACTTTGAAATGTGTAGGAGACAGAAAAATGAACAATTTTTCAAGAGCGATAAAAGACTTGGTATGGTTCAAAGTGAACAGAAAGGAGGATTCGAGAGGGGATTTAACCTCACCCTCCAGTCATAACTTAGGGCTGGTCTATACTTAGCCGCTAGTTCGGCGGCTGGGGATCGAACTTCCAGGTTCGATTTATCGCGTCTGGTCTGGACGCGATAAATCGAACCAGGAAGTGCTCGCCGTCGACTGCGGTACTCCATCTCAACGAGAGGAGTACCGCGGAGTCGACGGGGGAGCCTGCCTGCCCCGTGTGGACCGCGTCTGAACCGTGGTAAGTTCGAAGTAAGGTATGTCGACTTCAGCTACGTTATTCACGTAGCTGAAGTTGCGTACCTTACTTCGACTTGGGGGGTTAGTGTAGACCAGGCCTTAGATATAGTTTCTGAACAAAAGAGAAGTCCGGTGGATAAGCCTAAATAATGTGGACCTGGTATGGTGATCTAAAGGTCTTTGGAATACAAGTGAAAATCAAGTTCAAGTGAGGGATTAAAAAAAATTAACCCTGAAGACTTTGATTGCCCTTGACCCAGCATTCATAAGGGCAATCTTGTTTGTAGACAGTGTGCGCTTATGTATAACCTCGTGTCTTAAGTTATTTAAATGCACAAATATAATCAATATACCTGATATAAAATATATATTTGACCTCTAATATGTATCATTTTCAAATCTTAAACTATAAAAGGTAAAACATATGTTAAAGGTTTGTTTTTTTAGGATTTTAAAAAAAAAATCCTGTCCAAAACAAGCACTTTGAATATAAATCATCTAGAATTTGGTTTTCCCCCTTTGGAAACTTGTGAATACATTTCATGAAAACAGCCATTAAAATCTCAAATAAGAAAAATGTCTTTATTTGAACAAACAGTGAGAAACTAGGTCACTTGAGATAAGATGTTCTCAAACTGCATTCTTACCTCCAGCAAGTCAGAGTTTGATATCACCCAGGCACATAGAAGCCTGTGGCTCTTCAGTAAGATTTGTAAGAACAATTTTATACTATTTATCTGAGATTGCTCTATCAATTTTTTTCTTGATTGTTCATACTGGGATGGTGTTAAATAAATTTGCTGTTTTAAAGTCCTGTTAAGTGATGGGGGCTGTATTTTACTCTTGCCTTTATCATAAAAATAATGTATTCAGGAATGCTTCAGAAATGATTCCTGAGATGCTACTTAGTTAGTTTCTCTGTTATACTGTCTTGACACCCAAGACATGGATATTCTCAAAGCCCCATATATATAGTGCCATGCTATATCTCAATTCTGAAGTAGAGTCCCCTGCTTTTTGCTGCCTAATATATATTCTTTATTTAATCTTTTTATATATAAACTTTGGCAACATCTTCCCCAGTTTCTATGACCCTCACATTCCTGCTGCAGGGAGGAAAGGACTGGAGGATTTATGTAGCAGTGGATCCTCCAACACCCAGGATTTAGTGCCACTTAAGTAGTTGGTACTAACCAAATGTCTCCCTCAAACAGAATATACATAGTCTTTCCCAATTAAGTATCAGTCATTGTCATTTACTACCATCAAGCTAAATATATTCCCGAGGAGATTGCTTTTATTAGGCTGTCATCCTGACGGAGGCCTTGGCTACATAAAAACTTCCACCAGTTTTATTAAACCAGTTTAAGTTAAACTGGTTCAAACCCCTGTGTGGACACTTCGAGGGGTTTATTTCAGTTTAGCTTAAACCTGTTCCTAACTGACTTAAGCTAAACTGAAATAAGCCTAATTGAAAGTGAAATAAAAGCATTCACATCCATTTAAATCAGTTTACAGTCACATCTTAAATTAACGACTCTATTCAAGCCTGGACTATAAGCATTCACACACGAGACTTTGCAAAGCAAAGAGAATAATATATTTTTTGTTAGCCCTCAGCACATAGCAAGAGTGAGAAGAGTCGTGGAGCCAGATGATAATGGATATTTCTGTCTTCAGGACAGCAAAATGTAGTCTTTATAATTACTTTTAAAATACTAACATTTCATTTAAAAAAAAAAAAAAAGGTTGATCACTAGCATTCAAAACTTGAAGTTTCTGGAAACGAACAGGATTTCATCCAAAATATTAATTTAAAACCTGTCTGTTTAATAGCCAAGAAAGGTTTGAAAGCCCTGGAGCCTGAAGTTATTTCCCCACAAGCATGTTTCAAACCTAGAGACACCACCACCCAAGTTTGAGAAGGTAATTGTGTCACCAAGTCCATGGCAGTTCTGCAAAGCCTGTTAGTAATGGTGCCAGCTGCAGTGATGGTATTTGCAATGTTGACACGTATCCACTAAAGACTGGAGTGAGAACACAATACTTACAGAGCACTGAACAGCCATCACATGGTAATACCATTTGAGCACTATCTGCCTTGGCTGGATTTGAATAAGGCAGGGGGTTCTCAAACTTCATTGCATCGCGACCCCCGTCTGACAACAAAGATCACTACACGACCCCAGGAGGGGGGACCGAAGCCTGAGCCTGCCCGAGCCCTAAATGGGGGGAGATGGGACAAAGCTAAGGGCCAAGCCCTGCCACCCCAGGCAGGGAGGCCAAAGCTGAAGGCCAAGGGCTTCAGCCCCGGGAGGGGAGGGGGGCAGGGGCAAAGCCGAAGCTCAAGGGCTTCAGCCCTGCCACCCAGGACTGAAGCCGAATCTGAAGCCCAAGGGCTTCAGCCCCAGTCAGGGGCCTGTAACCTGATCCCTGCCATCAAGGGCTGCAGCCAAAGCCTGAGCCCCTCCGCTCTTGGGCTTTGGTGCCAGGCGGTGCGGCTCAGGCTTCGGCCCTGAGCCCCAGCAAGTCTAATGCCAGCCCTGGTGACTCCATTAAAATGGAGTTGCTACCCACGTTGGGGTCCCAACCCACAGTCTGAGATCCACTGGAATAAGGGACTTAAAGGAAAATTAAAAATCCCAGGATTTAGGAAGCCATTTCTCCATAATTGGTTCTTAAGATCTATTATTTACTCGGTTTTATTTTAAAAAGCTGCTCTGACCTTATGGAAAACTTTGTAAAAAACATTTTATTTTAGGGACATAGGAACAAGTCTTGTACAGCATAAATAAAGATCAAAGGAAGCAAAATATTAAGGACATCTACCCAAATATAGGGGCAGAGCTTCTAAGAAAGAATTTACCTGTTTCTGCCTTCTTGTTCCCCACCGAAAGTCATAATTCTTTGCTAGTGACATTCCAGTTGCTTGCTGTGAAAGTGACTGATATGACAAAGATAGGATTATGATTTCAGATGAGGAACCAACAAAGATCTTGTTTTCATGCAGAAGTGTTATATAAGCAGGGCGCTATCTAAGCAAAATGTTTTGCACAAGCTGCACCTGATCTTGAGAAGCTTTTTGTACTTTCGTTGTGCCTTTCAGCTGAGGGGTTCAAAGCACTTTACCAACATTATTTGGTTAAGCCTCATAACATCCCTTGAAGTATTATATCCATTTTACAGACGGGTAAACATAGGCAGTTTGCAATTAAGTGACTTGCCCTAGATCAGGTGAGTCAAGAACACAGCCAGGCATAGAATACAGGAGTCCCAATTCCTAGTCCCCTGTTATAGCTACTAGACAACATTTCTTGGGCCAGATTCTCTGCTAGTGTGACTCCAGTGACATCAATGGAGTTACACCATAGAAAATTTGGCCTCCTCTTTATAGTGCAATTATACTCTGAAAAAGTGGCAGTAGGGCAGCTATTTTAATAGCCTGTTAATGGCTATCAAGTTTCTTTAATTTACAAGTTTGCTTTGCAAAATCAAGATGGTATGTGCAATACAGATTTTGTGGGTCAAATCTGGGCTCAGTTACACATCTGAAGTGAAGAGTGGAATTTTGCCCAGCAGTAGCTGGGACTTTTTTTTTCTATTTATGATGCATGAGCCAGAACACAATCCAGCTCATTGTCCCAAAGCATTGACTCAGTAGCACTAGCAGAAGTAAAACATTAAAAAAAAGTAAAACATTATTTTCGTCACTAACGCAAGAAGAATACATCAAAGGGGCAGATCTGTTAAAAGTGTTGTTTTTGCATATTCGCTTTTCAGAGTAGACCCACACTTGGCATTACAATTGTATTACAGATAGGTAAAGTTTCTTGGAAGCGCAGTACTACAGCAGAAAGTGAAGCTTCCACTTAAGCTAAAAACAAAACCCAGGTGCCTCCTTTCAGACATCAATTTCCACATAGCTGTTATGGCTGTAGCACCTAAAAAGCCAGCGTTGCACTTACTGTATTACTGTGCTCCCCACATTAGGGCTCTGGAGTATTTTGTGAGGCTAAATCAAGAGTGAGAATGTTGAAATGATTGCTTTCTTCTACAGATAGCTATAGTTTGCTTTTCACAGCAGGGGCTCCAAGAAGTCTTGAAAAAGCACCGAGGAGGTGAAAATCTGATGGTAGCATTGTCTTGATGTGGAAATTTAATCATCTTCAGTGAATAAATAGAAAGCCAAGTAGACACACAGGTGTTGCTTAAGTCTGACTGTAAGCAGACCAAGAGTGGAACAGACTACTGGCAGTGGGGATTGGCTGTGATGAAGCAATCTTCTCAGGACTGGTTTTTGATATGTCCCTAAGAGGATTAGGTTGGGGAAAGTCTGGTCATAAAAATGAATTGGGCAATGACTAAGATTTACTGCATATAATAAAATAAAATTGTACAACTGATTCCTGCCTCAATAAATTGAATTGTTGTGGCAGGTAATTCCTTCCCCAGATAGCTCCTTTCTGACAGTTTTTAGGAACATAGGAATTGCCATACGGGATCAAACCCGTGGTCCATTAAATTCAGTGTTGTGTCTCAGAGTGGATATTAGGAGAGCTTTCAGAGGAAGGTGCAAGAAATCCCATAATGGACGATTAGGATGGGATTTTCCTGTCTAAGGGAGTTAGGCACCCAGTTCCCATTAAAATCCTAACTCCGTTAAGCCCCATTGAAAAAAAATCACAGCCTTATGAAATACCCTGCCCATAAAAAAAGCTGATTGGGAACGTTTGTCCAAATACAATCAGTGGAGATTATACATGTTTTCAGCAATTTGTCCTACAGAACGCCAGTGTGATGTGTAGAAAGTGCACAGGTACGTATGTGATATCGTGGTGTCACACTGGTGTAGATGTGGCTCTTCGAAGGGTAGCTTTAAATACTGGAAGGATGGAGAAAATCTGTTACAAAATAAAGCTATTACCACTTAGCATTTACAGATGAACCAATCCATAGAGCTGCAGAGTAGTGTGGCCTGGGGGCTAAAGCATTACAGTGGGGTTTAGGAGACCCAGGTTCTATTCCTGGCCCTGCCACTAGCCTGCTAGATGGCCTCAGGCAAGTCACTTCATCTCTCTGTCAGTGTTTCTTGCATGTGGCCACCAAGGGACTTTTCTTCTGGCCACAGCCTCCTGGGCTGTGATGCAGGGCGGGGCAGGGGCTCATAGAGCAGTCCTGGATGCACTGCCTTGGTGTTGATTGCTGGGGCTGCCAGCAGGGGTTGGACCCTGCCCCCCCTCTGGAGACACCTGGAGGAGAAGGCAGCCAGTGAATTCCCCACCTTCCCAGGGGCAGTGGGGCTCAGGCTTTAGCCTTCAGCGCTGGGGTAGCGGAGCAGCAGACGCTGGCCAGGGGCTTCGGGCTCCAGCCTGTGCAGCGGCAGGGCCCAGGCTCCAGCTGTGGGGTTTCCGGCTCCAGCCCCCCAACTGCCTCCCCTGACCTCCCCATCCAGGGCTGAGTAAGTCTGCTGGGAAAAGTGATACTTGTATGTTTGTTAATATCGCTTTTCACAACAGACTTACTAGCTAGCAACAAATACATTACAATCATTTGGACATGTATATGCACATATTTATTTGTTTTTCCTAAAGCTAATTAAGTATTTTAGGAAACTGTGCAAGAGCGGCCACTAGCAAGAGTTGGTGGCCGCACTCTGAGGCTACCAAAAAATTTGTCCTGAGAACCCCTGCATTTTACATGGGGATACTGGATCAAAGCGCTCTGAGATCTACTGATGAAAAGCACTCTCAGTATTATTATTTATCCTGTGAGTTGAGGTTGTCCAGAACCTACCACAGGGGGGCTCAGCACCTTCCAGATTTGGTCCCGCAGTGCTTTTCATCTTCAAACTGCTTTACAAACATGACTTACACAAATAAATACAAAAAGATAATGCAGAAAGAAAGATGCTAAGAGCTAGGAAGAAACAAGTAAAGGATATTAGATTTTATTGAGGCCAGATTTTATGTTAAACCCAAGGATCTTCATAACTTTTGTGATGGACTCTCTATTCACGGTAACTGAGATCTGGATACTCATTGCAGTATGACTGAAGTTTTAGTGCCAACCTGATGTTCCAATCCACAGCAGCCAAAGAAGTTAAAAAGTATCAGAAGGTCGAGAGAGCTTAATTTAAATCAAATATCTGTGCCGTACATGTAATTAAAATTCAGGCAGAGTTTTGCTATGGTACTCACAGTCTGACCCTTTTTTCTAGCTTTGTGGAAATTTAGATTATGACTCAAAACCGGCCTTGGTTCTCCTAAAAGCATAATGCCTTAATGGGGCATCAAGCAGACAAAAGACCTTTTTAGCCCAAACATTGTGTATTATGAATTATTCTCGGCCCAATAAACAGCATCATTATCTACCTTGTCTGCTGCAGCCGCTCTGTGACAGCTAAAACTATTCAAATTAAATCAGAATGACTCAACAGCAAATGCTGTGAAAATGAGCATTTAAATCCCCAAGTTAGATTTTAATTTTAAATGCAATATCACTTGAATATGTCATGAACAACCGATTGTTTATGACATTTTCAAAATGCAAGTTCAGATCTCATACTAGTTTTACACCATTATAACTCCATTGACTGCAGGGGAGTTATTCATGATTTACTCCTTTTTAAGTGAGATTAGAATAAACCCCCACGTAAAGACAGCATTCAGTGACAATGGAAAATCATGAATATGGGATCAATCTAAATAAAGCTGCTTCATTCCATTTCCTATCGCCTTGTAGAGTTACAGGATCTTTGGGAAAGCAGAAAGTGTGAGGAGGGAGCCAACGTGACAAAGAATAAAACAAGATTGTCCTTGTGTAAATAAACTAGGATTCTTAACTACTGTTGATGCTTTTTGTTCCAAGGGAACCAGTAGATATATACAAGCTATTCCAGAAAGAAAAGATGGCCTTGTGGTTCAGCACACGGGACATTTGCGTTCAATTTCTGACTTTCTCACAGACGTGTATATGGCCTGGGGCAAGTCACTTAAATATTTCCCCATCTGTAAGGCCTGGTCTACACTAACCCCCCCACTTCGGACTAAGGTACGCAAATTCAGCTACGTTAATATCGTAGCTGAATTCGAAGTACCTTAGTCCGAAGTTACCACGGTCCAGACGCGGCAGGAAGGCTCCCCCGTCGATGCTGCGTACTCCGCTCACCGAGCTGGAGTACCAGCGTCGACGGCGAGCACTTCCGGGGTCGATCCGGGATCGATTTATCGCGTCTTAACCAGACGCGATAAATCGAACTCAGAAAACCGATTGCTTACATCTGGACCCGGATGTAAGTGAAGACGTACCCTAAGATGGGATAATAATACTTCCCTGCCTCACAGGAATAGTGAGAGGATAAATTCCTTGATGTTTGTATAGTGATGAGGCAATATGCGAGCCAAATCAATCAACAGTCAGAAATAAGCAAATGTATACCAAGCCAATCTTGTTCGGTCTTTTAGGCTCAGTTTAGCAGTTCAGTAAAATTAGCTGGATGTAAGGCTGAGGTTTTGTTTTACCGAGAGAGTTTTAGAGGCTTGTTTCCCTTCAATAAAGGTACTTGATGCTTCACAGAAGCGGTTATAAATGATTTAAACTCTTTTTGATTCATCAGTCTTGTCTCAGTTTTTGTTATGTTCTTCTTTCTAGTCTAGAGCTCACTTGACTTAACACAGGATCTTTTTGTCTCGGAAGAGTCTATTTGCTGCAACTGTTTATCTCCACCACCTGCAGTGTGTGTGGATTTTTTCAGTCATCCACGAAAGACCTGCAACTCTTTAATAAAATTAAAACACTCAGATGTGGGCAGAGATGACCTCATCAATAAAGCACTTGATGAAATGGTTTACCGACTATTAGGTATATTGGCTATCCTTGCCACCGGCTCAATAAACGTGTGCATGGAAGGACAATGAATTGATCTGCTTTGTGCAGTGTTCAGCCAGGAAATGGAAACTACCACCCCCTAAGAATTGATTAAGTGATGTTTCTGTTATGAACATGCATTCAGCAGTTTGTGGATTATATTAAATTACGGTGAACACATTTGATCCAAGTACATCACATGGTGACCCATCCCCAGAATTACATTCTGAGTGTAATTGTGCTGTTGCAGAACCAGGCAACTGCAATCTCATACATTAGATTGTCAGTTTTTAAACTATATTCTAACAAGAGTCGATGGAATTTTATGGTTCCTATCTGTGTGTTTCCAGCAGCATTTAAGTGTGGGTGCTTTTTTTTTTTTACATTGAGATTTTTCAATTATTTTTAATTTGCATTTCTTATCCACACAACGTACCGACTGTTAGTTTAAGTGCGACTTGAGAGGACTTGTCTTGACAGATTCATTTTAACAGAAAGATATACAATAAATAGTGAAGGGTATAGTTCATTATCTTCAAAAGGTTTTCTTGTCAGTGTGTTACAAAGAAAATTTAAGATTAAAGTAAGTGCTTTGCAGTCATTTAAATTCTGGTTAAATATTCTGTGACAGTTTGGATGTTTAAAGGATAGATACCGCTTTGGAAACTGAAGCAATAGTAAGATTTTTGCTCTTATTATGAAATTCCTTTCGTATGAAGAACTCACATCTCTTTACAAACATGAAGAGCTTCACATCTCACAACCCTCTTGAAATGGGGCCATGTTCTTGCCTAAATACATATGATCTCTATGTTACTGATTGGGGAAACTGAGGCACGGAGAATTTGTATAATTTGCCTCCACTCTTATAGGGTTGGCAGTAGAACCTTTGGTTACCAGTTACTTTCGCTATGCACTAGGCATTACTGCCTGTCTACCAAATTCATGGATTTTGAATATAGTTCATATGATTATACACTATCAAGTTCTCCATTCTATCCCCCTGGTAATATCAACCCTAACTGACTAGATCTTCCTTTCTAGGGACAGATGAATTATTCATTTCCATAAGTGTCATTTTGAATGCTAAATTTTTCATCAGTGAACTAAAGTTGTCTTGATTGCATAGGTTGGTATTTAACTGCAACATCACTTAGGGTATGCGTACACTATGGAGACTATACCAGCACACTACATTGCCTGGATAAACCCATAGTGTAGACGAAGGAACACCAGCTCCCCGAATAAGAGTGGCTACAGCAACAGAAGTATTCTTCTGTTAACATAAATGTATCGACAGTGGGGTTTAAATTAGGTCAGGGGTATGGATTTTTCACACCCTTGACTGAGGTAGTGATGTCGACCTAACATAAAGGTAGAGCAGACCTTAATATTCTAGACTGTAAAATATTGCCTTTTGCTCCACTGAAACTAATTCTAGATATAAACAGTATAAATATTTATTCCTTGTAATCTATAGAGTCTTAATGTAAGACTGCCGTGCTGAATGTGTATGACTGTAAACGTAACTAATTGGAGTACTCTGTTATACTCAATACCCCATGGAAAGAAGTGGAGTCTGCTTTGGCTAAGAGATTTTGGACAACTATAGATAAATGTAGACTTGCAGTATCGGAGGTTTAGAGCATTACATCACATAACAGCAAAGTTGTATTTTTTTCATTCCCTGCAGGCTAAGAACAACAAATACAACAACCGCAACCTTGCACCCAATGAGTTATACATAATTTGCATTATTGTGGGCATTTGCTTGGCTTTATCATTTAGAATTTATCATTGCATTAATAAAATATGCAGTCCAGTTGACTGAGTACTGGACTAGGAGCCAGAAACTCTGGATACTAATCCCAGCTCTGGCCCAGATTCCCTTTAAGCAAGAAATTTAACCTCTGCATCAGTTTTTCCATTCATAAAAAGAGTAATATTTCATCAAGATGCTGGAAAGTGACGGCAATGGGCTTTGGATTAGGCGCTTGATGCTGAGGAAATGCAGAGAGATAGACAGTTCTTAGCATTAGGGGTAGGGTTTTCAAAAGCTCCCAGTGTAAACCTAACTGCTCCCACTGAAATTAACTCCCATTTACTTCAATGGGAGTAGTTAGTTCAATGCTGGGTGCTTTTGAAAAATGTCACCCTATTTGTATTCCTAGGATTAGTGCACAGGTTGCATGCTCACTCATGAAGCAATTGTTGTGAAGATATTTTACTGTTCTAACTGCATTCGGTATTTTTGAAAATATTGTGTTACAGGGATCCCTCAAGACACAGAAAATTTACGCCTGTTTCTTTTGATATGTGGACTTAGAAGAGTCAAGGACCCTCTTTATTTAGTGGATGTATTTTCAGGTACGTGCCCTGCTGTTTAAATATCTCTGCATTTTCACTGGGTTTGGTTTTTTCCTCCAAACACCATTCAGATAAATTTCTTGGGTTTGATGACTTTACTGTAAGTTGTGTTTTTCTCTGCAGAATACTTCATAATATATTTATGTTTTTAAAAAGTGTTCCTATAAACATTGATCTTTTGAACACATTATTTCTGTACTGTGTCTTTTCCTGCCTCCTGGGAATAACACAGCATTGCAATCAAAGAGAAATATTTGATGCTTTTGCTTGTTGAGGGAGTAATTATTTTGCTGCTAGCATGCAATATTCATAGTAGACAAAAGAAAGAAGAGTTCACCTATTTCAAAATAAGTTTTTTGGCTTATTGTGTCATGGTTATTACATATGTTTGCAGGTGTACTAAGGAATACTATTAAAGTTACAAGAAAAATTCTTTTCACACGTTTTTAGAGCAAAGCAGCAATCTAAATTGAGGTTTCTTCACATAGCATGGGAGATGCTCTTACAACGCTAGAAAGGGTTGCAAACAAACATATTTCATGTACTTGGACTCCTGTATCAAGTTCAACTGTGACAAAAAGTTTCCATTCAATTCCAAAGTTAGGGCCCGTTGACATCAATTACCGTGAGCAGGACTCACATTGCTCATCTCCCATAGCCCTGCCTTTGCCTTTCATAAAACATTAGCTGAACACAGTGAGAAGTAAAGCAAGGCCGCCTTTCTAGAAACTATGTTTTAAACTAAGTGCTCATCAGTATCTCCTTTATTTTCTACCTGCTTTTACAGGGTTTTTATCTGTGATATGGTTTAGTAGTAATAGTATCAAACCACCTAGAAGTCCCAGTCATGGAGCAGTACCCCCTTGTGCAAACACAGAACACAAAGATAGTTCCTGCCCCAAGGAGCTTACAATCTAAGTATATGACAAGAGACAACAGTTGGATACTGACAGGCAGAAAGGGGAGTACAAGAAAACAATGAGACATCAGCATGATAAGCAGCGGTATCATTGCACCAGCAGCCTAACTGTTACCAAGTTTTTTGTAGGAATCAGAGAAAAGGAGGATAATGAGTTAGCTTTGCAGATGTTTATCAAGCTCATGGGAAGCATGGGAGAAAGCATGAAGGTGCTTGTTTGAAAATTTAACAAGTGGAAATATTAACATTTCAGTGGTGAACGAGATGATAGGTAGGATGGGGATGCTGTGAAGGGCCTTGAAAGTGAAGATAAGTAGCTTATGTTTGATGCAGAAGAGAAGGGGGAGCCACTGGAGGGATTCAAAGAAAGAGGTGACATGGTCAAAGTGATGGACTAGGAAAATGATCTTTGCAGCAGCATTTTGAATGGAGACGAGTAAGTCAAGAATGCATTTGTCAAGGACAGACGAGTTCCAGTAATCAAGTTGCAAGATGACAAGAGCCTTAGCTGTGTGTTTGGAAAGGAAAGGACATATTTTACAGATGTTATGCAGAAATAATCTGAAAAATTTAAACAAAACCTGGATGTAAGGACTTAGAGGGAGGTCCAAGTCAAAGATGACACCGAGGTTACAGCTTTAGGTAAGAAGGATGGTGGTGTTGTCCACAGTGAACAAGAAAGGAGGTAGTCGGGAGGGCAGATTAGGAGCTCTGTTTTAGCCACGTTAAGACTGAGCTGAGGGTAGAGATCCACAAGGAGATATTAGACAGACAGGCCAAGGTTTTAGTTTGGACAGGAGGAGACAGGTTTGGAATAGAGAGGTAGACCTGTGAGTCATCAGAATAGAGGTGGAAGTTGAATTTGTGTGTGAAGATGAGATTACCCAGAGATAAGGTGTAGAGGGAGAAGAAGAGAAGGAGACCAAGGACAGAGCCTTGTGGAATGCCCACTGAAAGTTGGAAGGGGGGGGTGGGAAATGAGGAGGATCCTCTGAAGGAGTGATTAGAGAGGTAGGAGGAGAACCAGGAGAGGACAGAGTCATGGAAGGCAAGGAAGGACAAGGATTCAAGAAGAGCATGATTGATGGTGTCCATGGCAGCTGACAAGTTAAGGATGATGGGGATGGAGTACTAGTTCTAAGCTTTGGCTAGGAAGATGTTATTCTTTGCAAAAGCAGTTTGTGTGGAATGCAGGAAGTGGAAGATTGCGGAGGTCTAGGATGGAACTGGAGAGAGGAACTCCGGTGATTGTAAAGTGTGTGTTTGATGAGCTTAGAGAAGAAAGGGAGAAAAAGAAATGGAGAGGTAGCTGGAGAGGCAAGTGCCATTGGGTAGGTTTAAGATGGGAGAGACTAAAGCATACTTGTGTTGTGAGGGGAAAGAGCCAGAGGAGAGTGAAAGGTTAAAGAGAAGGGAGGGGATGTGAGTGGGCATGAAGGAATTCAGGAGATGGGATGGGGTCACTGCAGCAAGTGAAGGGGTTAGAGTAGGACAGCTGCATCTGTGGCAGGGGAGGAGGAGGAGAGAGTTGTAAGAGGCAAAGGTGGGGACTGATGGGGGAAGCTCACAATGTATTTTGTCAGTTTTCTTGTGACAAGAAATTGGTAAGATCCAGTGCAGAGAGAGAAGTGGTGGCAGGAGGAAGGGAGGGTTTGAGGAATAAGTCAAAGGTGATAAAAAGGCAGCTGGGATTGTAGGTTTGGATTCAATTAAAATCAGAGGAGTAAAATTATTTAGCTAGGAATATGGCAGAACTGAAGGAGAGAACAAATTTGTAGTGGAGGAAGTCAACGTGATCACAGGATTTCCACCAGAGATGCTCCGCAATGCAAGAGCAGGAGCAAAAAGAAGTGGATGTTGAGGTTGAGCCAGAGCTGTGACTTCTGCAGATATCTGCTACTTTAAGTTTAGACATCTCAATCGTTTTTTCAAATTGGTGTTATTAGTATCCCAAACTTGTCTCTGTTCTACATTAGAGAATCAGGTAATTGTCTAAACTAAAAGTTTACTTTTATGCTTTGTTACACTCTACTCTATTGTTTCACTTTTTTGTTAAACTGAAGCACTGATGCCTTTCATAGGTTATAGTCCTTCTTCGGAGTATTCCATGTCTGAGATTACTGGGAGCTTCATAAAGCAGTTCACTGACCCAAGATAATGAGATGCACTAGCTGAAATATCAGTTTATTGAATGATTGCTCCATATAAGTAATCATAGAACAGAAACAACTCCCCAAACTCTGTGCCAGAATACACTCGACTCAATTTGTCCGGTATCCCCTGCGAGTAGACTTTTCTTGTATTCATTGTCAGATTTCTGTAAAACCAATTTCTCATTATTTTTCCCCTCACAAAGAATGGGCAAGGACCCTGTATATATATATATATATATATATATATATATATATATATATTTATTTTTTTTTTTTTTGAGAGAGAGAGAGAGAGAGAGAGAGATTCATCAGGTTTGTACATGAGACAAGTGAGAAGTAGTAAGGGTTTCTTTTGGTCAGTTCATTGTAGCTATACTTAATACAGCCTCAGTGCGGAGAGATGGACTACAGGGCCTCTTAGGTTCTTCCAAGCCCTACATTTCTGTGATTCTATCATTTCTTAACTTCAGAACAAGATTAAACTTTAAAATATAACTAAAAATTATGAACTAAAAAGATGAATGACCAACTTGAATTTTAACTTATTTTGTAGATTGGAAAAGTGTTTTGTTTTTTTAAATGAAGAGCAAAAGTTTTTTTAAAGTCCTTTCTAACTGGAAAATTGATTTACAATTATTCCACCTTCAATTATGATTACTACAATATCATAATTCACACAGGGCTTACCATACATATAAGACAGAATCCCTGCACCGAGAACAGGATTGGGGTCTAAAATAGATATAATGTGGAACGTAATGACAACAGATCAGCTTAGGAGGGAGGTGGTCAGAGGTGAGAAGAGTAGTAAAAATTTGTATTTGTAATGTTTATATCCTTTGTGTCTTTTTTTGTTCTCAGTATTTCTTTTTGGTACATTTCACATCAAGATGTATAAAGTCCAACACTGATACGAAGGTTCATGTGAGGCACAACCAAAATAAGGCAGGTCTGAAATTTGATACACCAATTAAAAAGCAATATATTTGATAATTATACAGAAAACAGATCGCACCAGCCAATGAGATTCACTAAGTTACTCTCAAAGTTCTAAGCTCTGTCTGAACTAGGAAAATAGACCACATTTGAAAAGGTCGGCTAAAACATTTTAAAACAGGTTTTAAAGGATAGACAAAGTCTGACATCTTAAAAGAAAATTGTTAGACTGTGGGTGGTGAATCTACAGGGGAGCCTAACGTATTTTAAAACACAACCTATTTTCCTAGTTTAGACATACCGCATACCCTTTGGAATTGATTAGATCATCCATATCAAAGCTAGTCATACCTTTTACTAGGTGTTCACTTTTGAAAGACCCACATACACAGCAAATGGCATGTTTCTCAATTTAGCTGTGTCAAAAGCGTGAATGGATGAATCTCTTCTGCCAGGATTTGAACTGTGGCTGCAGGGAATCCAGGCATTCTAAATTTTAGCCCCCTACAGCTCTTAGACCACTATTCTGTTGATCCTATTATGCAAACCCTTACTATACTGTGGAGGGCTTATTACCATGTGTAGTCTGTTAAAGTCAAGTAAGTGTTCACATGAGTGGGCCCTATTTTGGCAATGGAATCGTTGAAGAGAGGCATTTTTTCAGATTCTAGAGTTACAAACACTATACAACTGTAATGACTTTGCAGTTATTCTTTCCCTCCACCGGTAACAACAAAACATTGCATTTCCGCACCATTTCCTGGGGGCCACATGCAGGTGCTCATGGTAAGAATAAGTCCTGGTCATTTAGGTAGAACAAGAATCCAAACTACCTTGATTAAGTAACTCCATTCACCAGCATCCTGTAAAACGCTTCACTGTTAAAATTATTCTAAAATAATACCTCAGCTTAATCACAAAAAATAACACTTGAATCATAACAGAGTGAGTGAAAGAAAAAGAAACACTAACTTCAATAATGTTAATGAATCGAATATTGTGTGTGAATGTTGGAAGTGAAAATCTGATCTGCTTTCCATATTTAAACACTATCACTAATGCTATTGTCCAAATTCTACCTGTCTTAGTCATGCAAAGTGCTCCCATTGTTGTCAAGGGAGGAGGACTTGGCCCAGTCTCTGTATGTGATTGTAAGAATATTAAGCATAATTTGTTAATATTAAAAAAAATTTACTGTTGTGTTTTAGAGTGGCACAGAAGAGAGCCCCATATCCACCTTGTTATAATTGGACCTGCAGTAAGTTGTTTTTTTCGTTTGCTTGTTTTAATTTATGTTTACTTACACAGATTTATTTTAGTGGACAAGTGAGATATTTTTGACACTTGTTTGCAAATGGAAACTGAGTTAATGGTGTTTGAACTTTTACAAAGACTCCATGGCTGTTCAGAAGACGTTCTGAGCTGTGGAAATCAATCAGATTCTAATTTTCCAATTTTCAAAGCTCCCAATGGTGCAATGGGGTTTGATGATTTCCTGATAGCCTGAGGTATAGACACAAGGCCATTGAGGTATAGAGCTACATTTAGAAGGGAGTCTATGGATCTGCTCCCCATGAAGTCAATGACAAAAGTCTGGCTTCATTCAGTGGGAGCTGGATGAAGTTATTTGTATTATGGTAGCACTTAGCAGTCTCAGTCAGGATTGGGGCCCCACAGTGCTAAACATTACATAGATCTATATGGAGAGGATGGTCCTTGCCTCAGAGAGCTTACAGTCTAACTAAGAGGGAGTCAGAGTTGGTGTAATGATCTCCAATATGTATGTTCACCAACTCAGATGCCTAGAGTGAGACTCGGACCCACTTACTGCCTTGTAACTTACACCTTTTACTTCCTGGCCCATGACATCTGAATTTGGCTCACTGAGTGTAAGGATTCTAAGCTGGTCTATCGCTTGCGCCTAAAGACAAGAATGAGTAGTGTAGCAAGTGTACGCTGAAGTAGCCCCCACCCGTTTTTACCTTTCACCTTCATCCAGCTCCTTGGCATACAAGTTCCACCAATTTACAGTCTCATCCACTGACTTTTTCCATTGACTTCAGTGGGCTTTGAATCAGGGCCCTTCGACTAGCAAGCAATTCTAAATTAGACTTTATATATCACCTCTGAATTTGTCCCTTGGGTGCAAACTCGCATACGTCCCTTGACATCAGTGGAGCTAGCCCAGTTGACTGCATTCAATGGCCTTGTGTCAGTTTTGTAGATGTAGAGGACACTGTTGCGATTGGAGCAAATATACTCTCTCCAATTTAGAATTTTAAATTCTGTACATTCACAAGTCTTGTTAATGATATTCACTGATTTCAGTCTCAGAGAAGAGGATTTAATATCACATTGGACTACAGGACCAACTTTTGGAGGGGAAAACTGCTGGTTTAACATTTGAATTTTAATATTTACTAGGGTATTTATACCATTGGTTTAACACACTGAATCTCTACTGTAGACTCAAAAAGGAGTTAAAAGGTCAAATCTTGTAAATGAAATATTAGAAATTCATATTTCGGTGTGAATATTTTATGAGCAGAGATTATCCAACATTTTAAAAGACAGCAGTTATCATTTCTGAGTTTTTTCAGACAGCCTTGTGTTATGAAAATTTTTAATAATATGGAGGTGATATCAAACACCTCCTATTCCCTGGCATACTTCTAGTAGCTACTCTGCAGTGTTTAGGGCATACAGGATACTGCAGGCAAAGTGTACAAAGAGAGAGTAGTGGAATTTGGTGTGAAAGTTGCTAATGTGATACAAAAGCCTTGTGTGACTGATTTTCTGTTAATAACGTCACTGCTAGATTTTTTTTAAGAGCTACAGGCCTCAATTTAGCAAGGTACTTAAGCATGTTCCTAACTTTAAGCATGTGACTAGCCCAACTGATAGTGGGACAAAGTTAAGCAGATGCTCAAGTGCTTTGTTGGGTCAGGGATCTACTGCTTAGTATCTTGCAGAACTGAGCCCTTATT
Organism: Terrapene triunguis; assembly: GCF_002925995.2. NCBI lineage: Eukaryota > Metazoa > Chordata > Testudines > Emydidae > Terrapene > Terrapene triunguis. The sequence goes on from NW_020664585.1 coordinate 10,689,711, forward strand.
TGCTTCTAAAGTCTCCCTGATAGGTTTGTTTTCGGGTTATTTGTAACAAGATTAGGTTAAAAAAAATCCAGAAAAAATTGATTTCTTTTTAAGTCAGTGTCCCTTTAATCACCCATTTCTTCTTACCCGCCAAGAGTTTTGCTGGTATGTGCATTTGTTTGTTCTCAATGTGTCTCCTACCTATTCAACTGCAAGCAACATCCTGATGGCTTTAATTCCCCCAGTAAGTCATACGTCTTGCCACCTGCACATGCATAGTACTGCTCAGGATAGCCTGGTAGGTGAAGATTTAGGTTCCAGTTCTGCCAACACTCGTGCTTAACTTCACATATGAGTAGTCCCATTAACTTCAATGGAACTATTAACCTATACAAAATTCCGCATTGTCTAAGTGTTTGCAGGATGGATCTCAAAATTTTGCTCCACACGACATTTCACATCTCAGCTGCTTGAGACGGTTTACCTTTAGTAACCAGAACAGGGCTCTTAACTAGCAAAACTAAAAAGCTCAGTCACCCACTTAATTTCCTTCTCCTGCAATTACTAACTTAAGAGTCCTGCTGAACTGCAGCCTGTCTTAAGACTTGTATTTGTCTGCTGATATGAAGTCTTCCCTTCCCCAGATTTGGTGTAGTGCAGTTTCTGTTCCCATTGAGTTTGCTGATTTTGCAGAGGCTCATGCCTTTGTTTCCTTCAGTTTAGATTATTTTAATGCCATTTGTACTAGTCTGAATTTGCAAACAATTAGCAGGTGTCAGCTGGTACAAAACAATGTTAGACTTATTTCTGACACCAGACAGTGAGCACAGCGCTCGAGCTGACAATGAAAATCAGTGACGTCTGTTTCACTTTTAGATTCTGAGTGCTGTAAAGTCTTATTTGGAGACACTAAAGGGGAAGGTTTAGAATATTAACAACCCCCCCAGGCATTTATATTGGTGTTATGTTTTACAGACGCGTGGCTCTTACACAATCCATATTTCAAGCTAAATATGAATTCGCAGCATTCCTGGAAATGACTTGCATATCTTTTAATGAAAGTGTTGGTTAATGTTAGATTGCAAGTTTTACAATAGGAATTTTTGTTCCTTTTTTGGATTAGACTGGCTTTATACAGAGAAGGTGAAAAACTATATGGATACCATTAATAACTGTGATTTTTAAGTTTAGGGTATAGTCTGTATAAATGGCCACTATACTTTTGATTGCCCTCTGTCTGAGTGAAATCCACCTTTTTTACAGTGTTGCCAACTCTCAGGATTTCATGATGTCTCACAATATTTGTAGTCTGTCCTAAAGCCCCAGCTCTTGGAAACATATGGTCATGATTTAAAATGATAATTAAAAAAAGTAAGTTTCTAGCTGTGATGGGCAGTGGTGGGTAGGGGAGCCCAGGCTAGGGTTCTCTAAGATGCAATGATGTTGAGCACCCAGGAGTGATTTATGGCTGCCTCCTTGGGCCACTTCCTACCACCCACCACCCTGCCACATTCTTACAGGGCATGACACAAAGTAGTAAAGAAGAAGAGAGTAACCAAACCTTCTATCCCTCTGGGCTTAGCAGGCAGGCAGAATCTCCCCAGGAAAGGTTTCTGAAGCTCTCAGGATTGGTCGCTCTCCCCGCCCTGTCAGAATGTTTCTGAGCTGTCTGGCTCCCTATTAAGCGCCTCTTCCAGCTGGAGCATGCGCCGTACGTGGGGATGGGCGGGGTCACCTGGGCCCAGAGATGCTCCTTAACCCCTTCAGTGCCAGTGTGGGGTTTACACATCCCATCGCGCTAGCCCTCATGGTTGTGGAGAAAAATCTTGAAAATGTTAACACAAAGGCTTAAAACCAAGGCAAAAGAAAAACCCAGCATTTATTATTATTATTATTATTATTATTATTTTTAAATCTGATTATTTTTAAGCAAACCTCATGACTAATTAGGGCTTGACTCATGGTTTTTGAATGCTTGAGGTTGGCAGTACTGCATCCCTGCGCATAGGGGCCCAGCACAAAGCCTACACAGAATTTAAGCCTGATTTTGAAGATCTAAATAGGAGTGAAGTGCTGCATAGACTTTATGCTGGGTCTCTTCAAAGGGATGAGTTTTACCCTTTATAATCACCTTAAGGCTTCAGGTGCAGTGCCGAGAGAGAGATGGCTTTTAGCTGTTTGAGTACAAGATGATAAACTGAACTATTTAAAAAAAAATATAACAGAGAGGTTTAAGAAATGTTCATCTAATCAAAAGACTTCCCCAACGCTTTTGATTCCTGTGGGCCAGATGCTCTGCTGCACTCATTCTCAGTATTCTTTTTTGCAGAAGAATTCAGTAAGTTGTGACAATTTATCCACAGTAGCGAAAGTTTCACAACAGGGTAGCACAGTAACTCCACAGTTAAATTTGCTGTAGTTATTTTCTTGTGACCCCAAAAGCTTCCAGGTAACATGAGAAAATGAATAAAATCTGAATGGGCAAATATATATATTTTTTCTCCTCCTTACTCATTTTTATTCTCTTTAAATTTCACTACAAACATTTCTATTAAAAATACCACTATCTTCCCTCTTTTATGTTTTCCTTTTTATCTTCATTTCTTTCCACTCTAGTACACCAAAAGATTTGAAAGTGAACTGGTGTGGAAGATAAATCTGGAGCAAGTATAATGCAGTTTGTGCTTGCGACTTGGAAGATGCATTTGCTGCCTCAAATGAAGACTTTAGGCACTTCAGTTGTCTTTTTAAATTTGCTTCACTTTTTCACGAATTGAACGTCATTACGATGAGCCCAACATTAATATGTGCAGCATATCCAGAGAGGTTGAATGATTGACGAAACTTTTAAAACTCATAAAACATTTAAAAAAATATATTTCCTCACACACACAGAACGCAATTTTCTCCAAATACTATTAAAATACACCTCTACCCCGATATAACGCTGTCCTCGGGAGCCAAAAAATCTTACTGTGTTATAGGTGAAACCGCGTTATATCGAACTTGCTTTGATCCGCCAGAGTGCGCAGCCCCACTCCCCTGGAGCACTGCTTTACCGCGTTCTATCTGAATTCATGTTATATTGGGTCGCGTTATATCGGGGTAGAGGTGTATATTTGCACATAGGAGGGGCAACTAGAAATCTATATCTCAAAATAAATCTTAGCTGCATTTTAACTTCTATTGTAATACCCTTATTTACATTAACTCTTACACCACAAGATCCCGTTGAAGTCAATAGAGTTACTTGTAGTGTAAGATAGTATTCGTTGTGGGTATCACAATCTAGCCCTTAGAAGTTATCATCACATAATAGGCTAATGTATTTTATTTTCTGTTTGTTTGTGTTCGATTATGGCTTGGATCCTGCATCCTTCACTCACGAGTAGCCCTCGTGAATGGGATTGATCATATGCGTAACGGTTGCAGGAACAGGTCCTATAATACCATTCACACTCCTTTGCTTCTAGCCCCACCACAACTTTTTTCTTTTCCCCCATTTCTATTTTTAATTATAAAGATACTTGTAACAGAAGGTGATTTTCAGCAACTCTGCCTTGCAAGGATAGGGGCTTACAGAATCTCTTTCCGAAAAGATAAAGTCCTGTTGCAGAACTTTTGTTCATTTGAGCATTCCCTACTGCAGTTTCACCTCTTGTATTGCAATAAACCCCTCTTGAAACCCTCTTTGACTATACCATGTAATTTTTAACCATACATGTGGAAAGTACAGAATATTGTTATGTTTATAATGACATTATTTTTCATTGACAACTATTTTTTTCATGTCTGACTTCTTCCCGTGCCCATCAAAACAGTTGTTGAGTTGAATATCATAGAATCTAGAGATGGAAAGGACCTATCAGGTCATCTACCCCATCTCCTAAATAATCAGGACTCTTCTTGACTGTATGTTTTCTAGTGGTTTTCGTAATCTAGTTTTAAAGGAACCTACGAATGATGCTTCTACCAATTCAAGTACAAAATTATTCCACAGGCTCCCAGACCTCATTATTGGGAAGATTTCCCTGTATGCAGTCTACATTTTTCTTTTCATCACATTTCTCCTGTATCCACCCCCACAATCTTCTGCTATAATAAATATTTCTCCTCCATCTTTGGTGTTTACAACCTCAAATAACTGTAGATTTTTATATCCCCTCTCTCTTAGCAGCTTAGTCAGTCTTTTATATATTCAACTCTTTCAATATTTCCTCTTTGTTTAAAACATCCTGCAACTGACATGGCAAATAATCTCTCAGATGCACACCAAAAGTAGTCCCAGAAATCAAGATGGCATTTGCATAGAATGCATTTGTAGGACATATAGTCCTATACTCTTGTGGACATTGAGTATAAACTTTATGTGGTTATGTTTTTAATAAGTTTATGTTAATGGATTTAAATAAGTAGCTTTGAAGCAGCTTGACTTTGAGCCTGGATAGAGTGAAATAACCTCTCACCCAGTATCCCAAATGTTGTGACACTTCTGAAAATTCTTATTTATGGGACCGTGTCCATCTGGGGAAGTGTAAGCATGAGGTGTGTGAATGGGTAAGGAACTACTTTTGTAAGTTAAAGGACAATGGGCCATAAGTGATGACCAGGAAGATAACAGACCCCAGTGGACAAGAGGCCATTGAAGAGTTTCAGCTGTTTACCTAAACTCAAGGGGTTGAGATCATCTTGACAGAGTAATCTTCTCCTGTTATTCACTCAATGTAACTTATTTGGGGAAAACAGACTCATGGAGGTGTCTAAGAAAATGTATCCTGAAAAGAGAACCTCAAAAGCGGTCTAAGAGTCAGAATGACATTGCCTAATTGAAACTGGACAGTGCAATTGAGGTGGGAGACCTGTGGTTCCCTGATCTGATCAGAAGAGCACAGAGGCGGTCCTGGGATCACACCAGCCATACAAGATGAGGTAACTGAGGAGGAAGTGTGCTCCTCTCCAAGGCCCTACAACAATAACTCAAGGGCTGATACTACAACTTCCCCTACTAAAGAAAGCAGAAACAAAGACATCTCAAACCAGCCAGCTGACCCGAGAGCAACACCTGCTAGCATGACAGTACCTGAGCCAGAAGACATTGTCTGGTTGCCCAAACTGCAGTTCCTGACTGACTCTGAAGCTCAGCAAGACAAGCAAGCTAAAGAATAGATACTTTTTCTAAGTAACTTTATTCTTTTTGTCTCTTTAACAGGACATTTCAACACCTGTGCAGGGATGTCTACTAAGAAAGAGCTAACCTACCCTTTTTTAAGCATGGATGTGTATATATGTGTTTGTGACCACTAATAGTAATAGCACATGCATATAAGCCCATAGTGTAAGCTGCCATTGGGTATCAACTAACCTAGGTTTGTAGTAAATCTTACCATAGATCGCTAAGTCACCTAGGATACATAAAAATGTATACCTTAACCCATTCTTTCCACAAGGGAAAGTATAAGCTGCTAAGTAAAACTCGTAGGAGCAGGCAAATTAAATAAGGCATTTAGTCATTGGTGTTATGTTAACTTTGTGGTTTGATTACTGGTTGTGCTCATGTAATAACTTGACCAATTGTTGGTCTTAAATTATACTTTTTGTTGTTATCCGATTTTAAGTTGTAGTATTATCAATTCCTTGATTGACTAATTCAATGTTTATTGTAATATCAATATTATCATATTGTTAATACTTGAAGGAAGTATGTTGGGGTTCCTCTGAGACTTCTTCCACTCAGTTCCCTAAGAACTCAGTTTGACTTTAGTTTCATGACTTAGGTTCCTTTATTCTGCATACTGCAAAGCTACACTGAGTTGATTAGACTTAAGCATATGGGATGGGTATAGGGCGTACCATTCATCCAAAGTTACACAGCAAAACTTTTTCTTAATTGCATTTTTACCAACACTAACAACGTGCATTTTTAACTGTACATTGAATTGCATGCTTTTGGAGTCGCTTGGTTACTTTGCAGGAACCATTTTTGTAGAGCATGGTTTGTTCACACATTGTTTATCCACAACCTTCTTTTTACCTTGTTATAGGTTTTAGGCTTATATTGTTATTTTGTTTATTGTAAATGATTCAATGGGTGTTCCCCCTTAAAGTAGGTAATACAGACAGCCTGGAACTGTCTTTTTGTTGTGTTTGTACAGCACCTAGCACAGGACTATGGTTCCCAGGTTATTAGGGCTCCGAAGTGCTCAGTAATACAAATAATTAATAGTTAATAATAGTCTCTTCATCTAACTCACCTCACACAGCTTCCAGCTGTTTTTTTCTCCAGCTGCTGGCAAAGCTGTCTTAAGGAAGGAAGGAAGAAGCTGTAGTGGTGTAGATCCATCAGAAGACATTAAGAAATACACCTCTACCCCGATATAACGCTGTCCTCGGGAGCCAAAAAATCTTACCGCGTTATAGGTGAAACCGTGTTATATCGAACTTGCTTTGATCTGCCAGAGCGTGCAGCCCCCCGGAGCGCTGCTTTACTGCGTTATATTCGAATTTGTGTTATATCAGGTCGCATTATGTCGGGGTAGAGGTGTATTAATTGTTAGCTATGTCATGGAAGAAGAATCTAGAATCACAGGATTCAGTTTGTGGTTGAGGAAGTTGTTGTAAATTTCTTGTAGATACTCATTACAGACAGACAGAGCTCCTTTAAAGACAACATTTGTATTTCGAGTTCTTTCCAGAGCTTGGCCTTAAAGCTACTGACCATTAAAACCTAGTTGTACAAGCCTGCTCAGTAATTGATCATATTTGAATATGAGGTCACCCACAGCGATGAAGCTAAGGAAGTCTTCTTTCACTGTCACTCACATTCCCTACACTCTGAGCAAAACACTGTTCTTATTGAACTTGCAGGCATAGCACTCAGGGCAACATGTCGACAGACTGCAAATGTACTATGAGCTCTGCTTTCTACAAAGTTTAGACCAGGGATAGTGAATTTTTTTTGTCAAGGTATAGTCAGGTTCAGACTCCAGAGAAAATAATATAAAAATAACAATAATGATGATAATAATGGGGTCCATTCAAAAGCATGTGGCGGTCGGGATTTGGCCCACGGTCCGCCTACTGACTACCCCTGGTTTAGACAATAGCAGTAGTCTTATCATCATCAAAACATTCTGGACCATTTCTTTAGTTTAAGTTCATTTTTAAAGGCAAGTGTTTAATACAGTGTGTTTGCAGACAGTCCCTCTGGATTTTGATCATGCTAGTCCCTGCGCTGAAGCAAAGACATCTTCATCGTTGTGAAATGTTTGATCTATGGCTGTTTCCACAGTGTCGAACATGTCGTAGAGATGATTCTTGCCTGTCAGCAAACTAGTATCTCCCTAATAGCCTAACTCAGCCTGTTAGATGTGGTTTCTTACACTCTCTGCATCCACAGAATTTTCATTTTGCCTCATCTGCACTTATAGAAACTGTTCATACAACACAAGCTCAGTGATATATCTCATGAGATGTGAAATCCTCAACGGCTTTGGGGTGGGGTTTTTTTGCAAGGGAGAGTTGTTTAATAAAATGCACTGGGTGACTGATGACAACTCTTACCTGGTGCATCGTTAGGGAACACAAGATAAAATGTTACAAGAAGAACTCTTTTGACTGTACGAGGAATCGGACCATGGAGATCTTTTGCACTGGAAGTAACTTTCTGAGACCAATAACTTGAATGCTGCGGATATGAGGTTTCTAGGCATCCTGCACAACTAATTGTCTCAGAAAGCACTAACATTTTTGTGTGTGTTTCCAACATCATTTCAGTCATGTTGCTCACATGCAACTTAAACTTAGCTCTATGGGGATTGGGGTTGGATGTCTGTGCACACACAAGTATTAGAGTGCTGCTTATATTGTAATCACTACCAATAGAATTACTTTTCCAGAACAAAAAGTGTTTTCTAAAATACTTTGGGTATGTGTTTCATACTCTGTTCTATGCAGCAAAGTACAGTATTTATCTGACAAGCTCATCTGTAGAGTGTCCTTCATAATAATTATGCATTATGTGCTCATTCTAGAAAGAGAGCTAATACATTAACATGGGGGCAAAAATTAAACCTTTCTGTCCCCACGCCGCTTTAAAATGCTGTGTTTTGCACAGTCTCATAAATCAACTTAATCAACTCATGTTTAACCAAAAAACAAAAACAAAACAACAACTACCCAACTTCTGTTCTTCTTGTTCATCTGGTTATGATTTCCAAATGCCTGTTTATAGTTTTTTTTTCAACCTACTAAATGAAAACAACAGATTTTGTTAGTCTTTGTAAATAAGCCTGCTTAATTTCCCACCTTTACAGAAGTGTTTTAATAAATCTAGAACATTCTTCCCATTATAGTTACACATTTTAGATTTTTACATTCGTTTTCAAACAGATTCTTCTACTAATGCTTTAAATGTGTTTGATAGTGCAGGGCTCTGTTGTGAGCAAGGGGTGGTGGGGGTCCAAGAAGTCACTTTACTTTCCCTCATAGGTAATTCAAATGGTCAGATCCTGAACAAAGGGCTACTGCTGGACCACTACCTGCCTCCAAATTTCAGTTCCCGTTCAGCGGGGCAGCTTATAGATGCCCTGTTCCCTACTAAGGCTAGATTACAAGGTGGCAAACCACCCCATAGTTATTAATATTTTGTATTGCAGTAGCTCTAGAGGAGCATCCTGCAATCAAGGCCCCATAGTCTCAGGCGATGTACAAACACATAACAAGAGTAAGTCCCTGCACCAAAGAGCTTCCAGTCTATATAGGCAGGAGGAACAAAGGGTGGGAGAAAGGAAATATCATCATCCCCATTTTACAGTTGAGGAATTGAGGACCAGAGCAATTAAGTGGCTTGCTCAAGGTTACAAAGAGATCTATGCCCAAGCTGAAAATAGAACCCAGATCTCCTGAGTCCCAGCCCAGTGCCTGAATCATAAGACCGTCCTTCTTCTCAAGAACTAAACATGAATCTACCAAATATGGTTTTCTATAGCATGATTTTAAAATCTGACTTCCATCTTAAACTTATAGCACATTTTTTGTCAATACTGAACCGTGGAAATTTGTATTTTCCTTTTAGATGTTTAGTTTGTATGTTGTATTGCTAAATAGAGACATGTAATGGTGTATGTGTTTCTTTATAGGTTGATACACAGTTTACAAGTGAAGTCAATGAAAAAGTTAATAGGTAAGCAGGTATGCTCCTTATCAGTTTAAAAAGAAGCAGGGAGTAATTCTAGCCTTTTATTGTCTATATCTGTGTGTGCGGGCAAATCCTTGTACCTTATGTGCACAGTTGTCTGCATGTCTAACCAACTAGTTCTGGTAGTTTGTGTATACGGCTCACATATAAAATATTGCACGTTTGACTTTTCCAACAGTTAAGTAGAACTCTGTATGTTGTTCTGTGTTAACTCGTATCTGATTTAGAAGTAGATTTCTTCTATTTATAATTCATGTGGATAGTCTCATTCCACTCTTCCCCCTTGTTTCTGCAAGATCTTACATGCTGTTGTGGGTGGACAAGATAACCTGTGTTAGCTCTTTTCTGTCTCTAGTTTAAGTGTTTTCTGATTGAAGCGTATACATTTTAGAAAACAGATTTCTTCTGCAGTACATAAGAATCGCCTGGCTGGAACAGAACAAGAGAGCAGTTTCCTCACTCTGGTAGCCAATGCCAGATGGACAGTTAAGAATCAGCACAGTGTATGTTCTCTGTAATATTCTGTTGCAAGAGAAAATTTCTTCCTGGTCCTTATTGAGTGGATAACTCAAAGGGTCTCTTCTGGGCTTTTCACTGATGTTATTTTAAGTTACAGCACTATTCTCCACGGTCATGCAGTTTATATAGTCATTTACAGCTGCGCAAACTGAGTGTAAAATGCTACAACATTAGAATGGTGGCATTTGGCAGTATGATCTGGCAGAGAGGGTGCTGGACTGGGATCCAAAAAAAATGAGGGTTCGAGTCGTAGCTCTGTTATTGACCTGCTGCATGAGCTTGTGCATGTCACTTCCCCTGCCGCGCCCCTCCCCCCCCCATCCCTCTTCCGTCCTGTAAGCTGTTAAGGCCCCAGTCTCAGCTGAGGTCTCTAGGCACTACTGTGATACAAATAATAGCTAATCAGAATATTCAGTACAGGTGGAGAGCACTGCACAAATGCTAGTAATAATAATACATTGTGCATACGGAATCTTTTATCGAAGGATCTAGTAATATTAATTATGACTATTATACCTCTCTTGTTGTTCCCAGGGGCAAGTCATTGGGGATGTCAGCAGTGCAATCAAACGTGTGATTGCAGTTTGGATAGGTCTACCCCTGCTAGCTTTAATCTAGTTAGCACAGCTAAAATTAGCAATGAAGATGCAGCAGCATGGGCTTCAGTGCGGTCGGTACAAGCCCACCCAGTCCCCCTGCATATGTACTCGTGATGCTAACCTATGTGGTGCCAGTTTGCTGTAAGTGGTACTCAGGCTAATTAGATTAAAGCTAGTATGGGTATGCTTACATGAGCTGCAATCATCTCCAATTGCACTGCAGACGCACTGATACTTAGTGCAATCAGAACCATGATTCCTGACTGCCAGGGTTTAACCACTAGGCTATACCCAGCTACCCTAAATTCAGGGGAAAAGTCCATAGTGCATGCAGTAGGAATTGTCCTAATTATGCACACTTTACTTCTAGGACACCTGGGGTACATTTGTTACAGGAGATACCTCAAGATGATCTTCACGCTGCTGTGAAAAGATGCTTTGCAGTGGTGAACAGCTCTATTTCCGAGGGGATGTCTGCTGCAATCCTGGAGGTAATTACATCCAAGTGTTGAATGTGTGCAGCGTGTGACTCTGAAATTGCTTTGTATCTCTTGAAATTTATGTCAACATTCCTATCCAGATTTCAAAGCCAAAGCCAGTGAAGGCAAAACCAAAATGTTTTCTTCACAAGAATAGATTTTTAAAAAAATTAAAAATGTATTTAAATATTACACTTTATTGTTTAAAGACAGGCTGTAATTTCATCAGGCTTGTTAAATTAATATTACAGAAACTTAGGTAGGATGATCTGGATTTCTTGTGGCTGTCATATATTCCTGGTTTAATATCCATCTCCTTATAAAAATACTAGAAAATGCTTTATTATTACATCATGTTACAGAAGTGAGTCTGAGGCTGGATTACTGAAGTGATTAATAAATTAATGACAAGCTCATTTGATTAATTTACCATATTGGTAGCAAAAAAAAAAATCTCAGGTTTATTTCATACCAGTCAAAGTGGGGTCCTGCTTGCTCTCACATGTCTTCTACGAAAAATCATAATTTACTCAGGCTCTGTCTATACTTATGGCAGCATGTAGAAGACAGGCATTACATGTGTAGCTACATGCCACAGCGAAAGGCAAACTGCATCCATACTTGTCACTGCTTTGCTGCCGGAGCCTTTCACTGCATCGGAAAAGGCTCTGGCAGTGGGAAAGCAGCAAGACAGTACACCATTAAAAATAGCAGTGTAGACATGGGAGATGCTGCTTGGGCATGTAGAGAGCTGTGTATGGTATATACCCTGGGGCTTCAGGTATGTAGGGCACTCTGCTCTACTCACCTATACCACGCCTCACCATCTGCAATGCTATTTATACCCATGCTAGCTGGGAGTGCAGAGTCTATACTCTGCATGCTGCCATTTTGGGGAGGAGCCATCTTTTTGTTCTGTGTTTGTATAGTGCTTAGCACAATGGGGGTCCTGGTCCATGACTGGAATTCTTAGGTGCTACCACATTATTTTTACTACTAGTAATAATAATAATAGTGACACTCCTATTGCTGTTCCTAACGAATGATGGCAGTTTTCACTTCTAATATGTTTTTCATCTGTACGTATCAAAGTTCTTCATAAATATTAACTAATTATGCTTCATAAGACCTCTGCAAGGTAGATGAATGTTAGATAGGGAGTATGTCACTCATCACTGAACTGCAGCCACCTCTAGGGTGGAAGGCAGACACTGTTTGACCGCACACAGCAACATTATGTTCTTACTGCGCGACCTATTAAGACCAGAAGCAGTACTGCATTTGGGCTAGGGCTAAAGAAGGCTATGACACTTCCAAAGTTTTCATTGCTGCATTTTTTTTTTTAATGTTCACCAATTGTTGAGAATTGCTGGAGCATACCAACAGCATCTTATCTTTAATTCGAGATCTAAGAAGAATCAAGGAATACCAACCACATCCAACTGAAATTATATAGGGAAGTTAAGTAGGTAGAATATTATCATCTGAATCTTAATTTGCCAGGGTGTCAGAGTTAACATGTAAAGTGCTTTGAGATCTTTAATTTCTGAAGTGGTTCGGAACTCGGTTTTAGATCTCCTCCAGAAAACAGCAGCACAGGAACCCCGAGCATCATGCCAGGGCAGTGGTTCAGTACTGACTCAAGGGAATGAGTGCGACCTGTCAAGTCACCACCACCTCCTGCAGCACTTGCATGTTCCCTTAAAGGTCTCTCATCCAAGAAATGACCAACACTCAACCTGATTTACCTGGTGAGGGAGGGGGAGAACAGAACCAACGCGGGGATATAAGATCTCCATGGGTCTCCCACAGAACAAGGTGATTCTGCTGGGGGTAGGAATAGCTTTTCCACGGGGGTGGGGACCGACAGGATCATTTGTAATAATCTCCACAAGGATTTTCTGACTAAGATTCCCAGTCCCCTCCCTCAGGTTTTAATGTGGGAGGGAACAATCTGGCCTAGCAGGCAGGTTAGTATTTTGACAAATGTTTGTTGAGTGAAAAATGTAAGTCAGTGTGAATTTACTCGAAAGAAACTATTGACCTCAGTTCAGGGATTATTGATTTCAGCTCTGCTTTGTTGAAGCCACGGTTCTGACAAGGTTTAGTTCTGATGCCTGAAAGACTAAATCAGTTATCAGCAGGATTCTGATGAAGGTTTGTGTGTGAGAAATAGAATATCACTACTCTGTATGCAGCTTTTCATAATTGCACTACGAAAGAGTCAAGCAACACTTCAAGGGGAAAGCTGCCTTAGTCTAAATTTCTATTACATAGCTTCAGTGAGTAAGTTTCAAGGTGTGGGGCTGCCACAAAACCCCTGTTCTCCTTGAAAACCAACATATAAATAGAACAGTAAATGGCTTCCCATTTATTATCCTGTCAGTACACTAAACCACACAAAGCTACAGCCAAAGGAGCACTCCTTGCACCAGTGCATGTTGCCTTTACCACACAGCTCACTCAGTCACTCACAATGTTCATTTCTTTCTTTCTGGGTGTCTGCCTCCCATTGAAAAATTGTATTTGGGATACATAATCCCCCAGATGCTTTCATCTACATTTCTCCGTGTTGAATTTAATTTTATTTCCTACTCATACAGTAGATCCTTTGGTATTATTTTTCTACCCTCATTTGGTGTGGGTAGCTACTAGACATGGCCCAGTTTAGTGATGTTTGTAGTTTAATCCACTTAAAGCTATTTTCAGAGACTTGCTACACTGAAAATGGAGGGCTAGTCGTCTATTTTTGTAGTTGCTGAATACGCTCAAATAACCTGTGAAGTAATTGAAGTGAAAAATGAAACTCCCCTTCTCTAGGTGCAAGAATTGACCCATAGTAGTTTGCGTGTCATTTTGCTTGTATATGATGCTATTTAAAGAGGTATCATTCCACCCATTTTCCATCATTGTATTGATGGGGTAATTTCAAAACTTGTAGTCAATTTTGGCTTGTGTTCATGCGTAATCATGGATTAAAAAATGCATCTACTTCCAAATCTTCCAAACTGAGCTTGTTCTGACTCTGGATTGTTTTATGTTGGCCTCTTCTTCTTACGTATGTTGATGCAGAATATGTTTATTTTGCTTCCTATTCTGGAGATAAAATAAGACAGCATCTGTTACTATTTCTGCCTCCACCGAATTTCTTTATATATATTTTACCAAAATTTTCTTTGTGTTGTTAAGAAAAGGCTACCTGATAATTTACAGTTGGGATAAATAGGATCTAATAGTGGAAGCTTGAAAATGGCCCTGGCTACTGAGTCCAATTCACTTGACTGTGAATACTGTATAACATGTTCTCATAACAAGACATGTTGTCTAATGGCCTGAGAATGTCACTGGTGTCAGGAACTCCTGAGTAATAATCCCTGCTCTGACAATGGCTCCCTCTTGGGCTTTGGACAAGTGACTTACCGCCTGAGAAGTGCTGAGAACTCACAATTCACATTTGTTTTTGATCTCCAGCTCTCCCCAGAGAAGGTGCTCAGCATTTCTGAAAGTCAGGCCATTAACCTCTCTTTACTGTCTCCACAGGGCTGCTATTAAAGTCAGCCCCAGTTACCATTCGGGAGTAATGGAAAGAACACACATTTACCTTTACCTATCTCTGTGAGTGATATCTGTTGGTAAATGTTGACTTATTATGGTAGCACTCTACTTACTCAAACCTATGTTAGAATGAACAACTGTAAAGAGTTATGAAGATGTCACAGCTAAGTATTATTCAAAAATCAATAGTTCCTTCAGGGCTTGTACTTTCTCAGAGAGCAGAGGACATGAAGCCACAAGGACACTCCATTTCCTTCCACTACTCACAAACTGATTTAGTTGGGGTTGGTCCTGCTTTGAGCAGGGGGTTGGACTAGATGACCTCCTGAGGTCTCTTCCAACCTAATCTTCTATGATTCTATGAAACCAGCACTGGGTCAACTGCTGAATGAAGACAGATGGCTTTTATCCTGCCTTAGTGCAGGGGACAGGACTAGAAGACCTCTCGAGGTCCCTTCCAGTCCCGTCCCGTGATTGTATGATTCTATGGGCACATCCATTTTGAAGTGTGCTAACATAACCTGAGCTGACCATGGAGGCCATGTGACAGTGATACAAAGAGCTAGTCCCCTTCAAAAGTCTGAGCATGCTGGCTCATGCTCACATCAAATAAGTTACCGAGCTAGAGTCCCAAACTGTATAGGAAAGATGATCAATGGACCGTGCACTGGATTGGGATTCAAGAGATCTGGGTCCAATTTTTGGCTCAGTCACAGATTTCAAGTGTGACCTTATGGAAGTCACTTAATCTCATTCTTCATCTATAAAATGGGAATAATAGCTCACATAGGAGTTGGGAGAATAAAATCCACTAATGATTATGATGTGCCCAGATATTACAATAATGAAGGCCATATAAATACCTGTATGGGTGGTAACTTTTATTTGTTAGCTCACTTTAAAGACAGTAGGAAGCTCAGTCCAATTTAGAATTGATGACAGTCTTCCATTGACCTCAATGAGAGCAGAATCAGGCTCTTAGTTTTCCATTAAGAAACTGCACGAGGCTAGCACTTTTTAGTGACATTGACCCTTGAACCACCTAGTGCCTGTTATAAGTTTAGAATGATTTTGGTTTTGTATTAATTCCCTTTGGACAATTACAGAATAGGATTTGATGGTTCAATGGAACCACTCCCTTAAAAACATCTCTCTTGAAAGAAGTCTCAGTTTAATTAGGCAAACCGGCTACCTAACATGGCCAATAGGAAGAGCCATCTGTCAAGGTCTTGTTTTATTAACAAGACAGATCAAACTAAAAATGTTTCGATCAGAGATGGAACAAACGTGCTGGGGTTTAGAAACCAAATTCCTGTCTACTGGGAAATTTAAAATTTAGCGAGGTCATGTATCCTGCAAATGCTTATGCACATGCTTAACTTTATTCATGAGTCATCAGTTGTCCCTACAAACTATAAAATTATGTCTGGTTCAAATCTAGCTCTGGTTTGAAGTGACCAGAAATCATTACCATCTTATTGTTTGATCTAGTCATCTAAGAACTGCTTTTAGCATCCAGATCACACACAAAAAAGTCACAATTGCCACCTTTTCTTCTGAACAGTCACTGAAGAAGGGACAAGCAATGTGTGGGCTTAGAAAATAGTCTTTGACCTCTTATAGATCAGAAATAAAACACTGTCGGGAGGGTGCAGGGAATTGATTACTATCACTGTCCATATAGTAACTCGCTGTGTAATGGTTGAACAAAAGATTTTGACTCTAACAACCTTTCACCACAGCACCTTTCCTCCACTCTAAAATTTACGTAAACTGTTGTAAAAATCATGAGATCTTGCTGGAATTAAAAAAACCCAAAGCAACGAACCAACTAAAGAAAACAACATGGAAATGGAGGAATCAATGGGTGTCCACCCTCTAATACACAATACACTGTATTGTGGTGCAAAATCCAATCTTAGCCATCATGTGAAGCCCAGACCTGGTGTTTTGGAACAACTCACAGAAAGCCAAGGAAGAAAAAATTAAGCTGCAGGACAGGAGATAAAAAGTGAGGGAATACCAAAATGACACAAACAGAAAGGGCTATAAGGCAGAAAATGAAGGACACTCCAAAAAAGACCATACAATGAATAAAAACGGCAATTCCCTCCTCCAAACTTAGCACTGCTAGTTAGAAATGCTTACTGTGTACCATGCCTAAAAAAGTAACTTTACACCCTGTATCCTTCTCAAATTACTCAAACACATTTGCAGTCAGGATAAGGTAACAAAACAGAGGGACACCAGAATAAACTCTTACATTAACTTGTTATTGGCAGGTCCCAGGTCAGTAAATTATATATATATTTTCAGCAATACAAATGATTCTTTTTACTGCTTAAAAATAGAGTAAATTAAATTCAAGGCTACTTGATGCAGTAATTATTTTCAGCACCATCCATTTGTGTAAGACTGGCTGGTGCGAAGCCAACTCTTGTCTTATCCAGTTGGCCATCTGTTCTGTCTTTCAGTGGTAATTCATCAATACCTATGTGATTCCAGGCCTCAGAGTTTTTCAGATGTTACGTTTATCGTCCTCAATCTCCAGCTAGCAAGAACATCAAGCTCTTTCTCCACTGGGTTCAGAAATGAAATAAAAACTAAAGTCCAAATCCTCAAAAATTTGTAGTTGCCTATATCCCTTTGATTTCAATAGGAGTTAGATGCCTAAATACCTTTGAGGATCTGGGCCTTTGTGGCCACTTTTAATGAGCTGCAGTCTGTGTGGCGTTCAGAGAAAAAAAATGAATAAATGTGCTATGACAAAGTGCATAATAATGTGGGAACGCACTCGCCCAGACCGAGGTGCAGCAATATTGTAATAAATGTACCAGGCCGCAACACTAAACTCAACCTCAGGCAGAATTACTATGGAGCACTAGTAAATTGAGTTGTTCATCATTATTCATGTATCAAGTGGCGTGTGATGTCCTTTTGTTCAGTATGTCTAATTTACTTGAGTGGCTAGCAGACAGTTACAACAGCCCATTCTGGAGCACCGAGAGGAATTCTGAAGAAAAGGATAATTTCTTTGTATAAGGCTCTTTTTCACTTGGATAGAGCATCCAGGATAGCCTTGTTAATATGGAAAATTCTACACGAAGTAGCCAGTTTTGAAGTACCACATAGGGTTACCATATTTTGAGCCTCCAAAAGGAGGACACTCCACGGGGCCCCGGCCCCGCTCCCAGCCCCGCCCACGCCCCAACTCCGCCCCTTCCCCAAAGTCCCCGCCCCAATTCCGCCCCCTCCCCTGCTTCCCGCGAACATTTGATTCGCGGGAAGCCTGAAGCAGGTAAGTGGGGTGTGGGGGGAGGAGGCGCGGCACAGTCTGGCCCCCCCGGCGTCTCCAGGCTGGGTCGGCTCGGGCTCAGCCCCTGGCTGAGCACCCCCGGCCCGGCCCCCGAGCCCCCGACCGAGCACCCCCGGCCCGCCCAGCACTGCCGGTCCCCGGCCCGGCCCCCGGCCC